>NC_059206.1:38941387-39241387 GCF_020615455.1 Coregonus clupeaformis | reverse complement strand
AGTCTTTCCTCTCCCTCGTCCCCTCCTCTAACCGTTGCTCATAATAATGCTCACACGGAGGTCCTGTTGGTGTGGAGCTGTGAGTTCTCCTAGTAAGTTCTCCTGAGATCTCATAGCGACGTCTTGTTAGTATGTGGCTGCAAGTTCTCATAGTGATGTCTCTCATTGCCATGTATTCTTGTGAGTTCTCATAGTGAAGTCTGGTGAGTTCTCATAGCAACGTCTCGTAGGTTCTCATAGAGACGTCTGGTGAGTTCCCATAGCAATGTCTAGTGAGTTTCTATAGCGACGTCTGGTGAGTTCTCATAGCGATGTCTTATGAGTTCTCAGAGATATCCGGTGAGTTCTCATAGGGACGCCTCATCAGTTCTCATTAGGGCATCTCATCAGTTGTCATAGGGAGGTCTCATTGGTGTGAGGCCGTGAGTTCTCCTCCTCCAGCAGTGCGATGCGTTGTTTGAGCATGCGGACCTGGGTCTCGTGGCGCTCCACCATGGCCATCATCTGAGCCTCCAGCTTTTTCAGCTTGCCCTGGTGCTTCTTCTTGGCCTTCTCATATGCCGCCACCAGGTTACTATAGAGAGAGAGAGAGAGAGAGAGAGAGAGAGAGAGAGAGAGAGAGAGAGAGAGAGAGAGAGAGAGAGAGAGAGAGAGAGAGAGATAGAGAGGAGTAAGAGTCAAGTGGCTAGACAGGACAATGCAGACAGACAGATGGATTGGCTTCAGTTGGTTCTGATTTGGTGAGTTAAGTCACAGAGACAGAGGTGCTGAGGGGTTGTGTTTGTGCTATCCATAAAGAATAGTGCTGTTCTATATCAATTCACCCCTTTTCCCACTAAATGGCAACACTGTATTACGATGCAAAACAACTACCGTAAAAAAAAAAAAGGGTCTGAATCCAAATAGCTGAACTGTATTGATTTTTCCATGGCCTTTTCATTATTTATCTATGGGTAGTCATAGACAAGCCCCCCCTCCCACACACACAATTAAGTCTTAATAACAATAAACATTCCCACTTTGAATCATTAAACATATTTCCTCCCCTCCTGTGAGTGTTGTCATGGTTACCTGTTGGCCCGTTTAAGGTCGTTGACGAACTCGGCACTCTGCTGGTGGCGGACCTCGCTGCTCTTGGTTAGTCTCTCCAGCGCTGCCACCAACTCCTGGACACGGCCCTTCAGCTTCTTCTCCCTGAGACACACACACACAAATGGGATGAGTCAGGAAGACACACACCAGACCTGGGCAGAAAATAGTTGTATTTTTGTAATTTATTTGAAAATACCAACTTTTCAAATACTCAAGGTAGTCGAATATACAATAGTTTATGTAGGGTTTCAACTAAAAGGCAACTATTTTATTTTATGTTCAAATACAGGTCTCAGAAAAACAAATAATATTTGAAAGTATTTTTAATACCTCTCAGAAAATCAAATAATATTTGAAGGTATTTGAATATATGCAAGTTATTTGAAAACAAAAACATATTTATTTGATGGCTGAACCAAAAACTTCAACAGTTAGTTTAATTAGTCTAAATCTAGTATAAAAAGCACATGGTTTGGACAACTCTCAGATATTCATCTTAATATAGCCTATAGCCTAGAATTAAATACATGAGGGACATGGAATCACATCAACAATAGAGTAGACCACTTTGAAGCTTCAAAATGACTAACAAATATATTTTCATAATGAGTGAGACATTAATACAGTAACACAGTTCTTATACATGTGTAGTAACATTGTGATTATTACAATAGCAACATTGTTGTTGCATAGGACTTTGTAAATTGCTTTACAATTGCATAATAATGGAGTTATTACACAGGTGGAATAAGGAAGTAACTATTCCTTTTGTGTACAGTAGTTACAAAAACTCTCAGTTTATTGCTATGCAATTAAAATGCAATTACCAAAGTATTATGTAACTACATGCTAATAAAATGTTGCTCCAAAAGTAATTACCGTTTTATTACACAGGCACAAGAACAGTAATGTTAAGTGTTACTGAGAATGCTGACAGTAACAAAATATGGCTATTAAGTGTCGAAAGGAAACTAAATATTCCCAAACTGCCTTTTTGAATTAACTATAGCCAAGGTAGGTGGAAAATCATGTTAGTTTGTATTCTGAGTAAGCTATCCCTATAAATATGGTATCGTGTGTGTTTGAAACAACAACACTTACCCTCAGATGGACAAAGAGGTTCAAATTTGTTTTTTGCTAAGCCTTCAACTTGCTGTTTGCAAATGTATTTGAATTACTCTGCAGTATTTTCAGGTATCATAAAATTAATTACAGCATTCAACCTTTTCAGCGGCATGTAGAAAGAGTCATACAGTAGTTGAGCATTACAACTTATCTATACCTACAGTATCTGTACAAAATATAATTGGTTTGACTTGATTATGTACACCTGGGACAATGGACATTTACAAAATGTTCAGATAGAAATGTATTGTGTAGATCAAATATGACCGTCAGATATATTGGAATAGTATAGGAGATTGTGTGTGCTCTATTCATTATAGTTCTATCTTCAACATGCAGTTCCAGACACAGCCCTGCCATTAGTTGAAGGCAGCCAATCCAATAGTTTCAGAAAAGTCGTCACTTCCATTAAAGCTGCAATATGTAACTTTTTGGGCAACCCGACCAAATGCACATAGAAATGTGTGTTATAGATCTGTCACTCGTTGAAAGCAGGTCTAAGAAGTGGTACATCTGTTCTATATTCGCTATTTCTATGCTTCCTGTTCTTAAGTTTAATTTTTGCATCTTTTACTTTCGGTTTTGTACACCAGCTTAAAAATATATTTCAGCGGTTTAGATGGTACACTGATTCTCTACACTATACTTGCTTCTTTTTGTCACATAAACTGAAATTAGGCGATCTATTAGAATTTTAGCAAACAGGAAATAACCTAACCGTAACCTTAATCCCTAACCATAATTCTAACCCTAACCCCTAAAATAGCTTTTTTCCCGGCGAAATCTCCCCACTTGTTGGAATTTTCCTTGTTTTACTATTCTTGTGAGGACTTCTGGTCCCCACAAGAATAGTAAAACCAAAAACACACACACACACACACAGTGCGTTGGGTTTCTTACCGTCTCAGTGCGTTGGTGAGCTCTGCTGACAGGTCGCTGTCATTAAGTGTCCTCAGATCTGACAAGCTGATGGCCGGAGAGTCTCCACAATCCTGGAACATAACAATGCCATGAGGAGGAGCTGGTCTACAACCACACAGTGCAACTATAGACCATTCTCATACAAGGCCTGGTGAAGTGATGGGCTGAGGTGATTAGGCTGCCTACAGATCAAAGACTTACAGTGATCAAGTTAACATTGGCCTCAATCACTCTAATTCAATACCATAACACACAACAGAACAAGTAAAATAGACTCCCTTACATAATCAGTTATATAACTAATCGCATTAATAAACCAACCCCATGTAACCAATCCCAAAACATTGATTACTCCACAGGACATTCCCTCTCAGACCTGCCAGAGAAGGATGAAGTTGCCTCTAAAGACAGTGATCGAAGGTCAGCTCTGCAGGTCTCAACATAATGGTTGAGGTTATGATTTGGAGAGGGTAATCTGATCCTACATCTGTGGTTAGGCGCAACATTTACCTCAAGCTGTCACATGCACACCCGTTTCATTAGGTGGCAGCACTACCACTTCAACCTATTATCCCAGTGTATTTGCTCTACACCTGGACTACAGAACAATACAGCCTGATTCACAACGGACAAGCATGTCAGAGCATTCATTTAGCATGCTACATGACTTATCGAGTTACAGGTATGCTGTCATACGTTCACGGCCTGCTATGCTGCTAGCCTGATTTGATTACAGGGCTGTTGATAGATATTGGAACATGGCTTTCATTAAGGTAGTGGAGAAATTGATATGGGAAGTGACCAGGGAGGAGGGGAAGATACTGGGAGAGGCTGGTTAGTGTTGTGTTGGTGTATGTGTGCTGGGTAATAGCCTTTGTGCTGTGTGAACTTTGCTTGATTGGGCTTGTAGTGTTTGTGTGCGTGTTGAATGGCTCTGACAGAGTGGAATGATCTAACATGGTGTGGGTGTGTGAGTGTGTGCGTGCATGTACACTCCCCCACAGCAGGAGGTGTATGTGCCTATTAGTCTTCCCAGTGTGTGAGATCCAATCAAGCAGGCCATTTCTAGACCCTAACAATGAGAAGTGGTCTGTAGATATAAAAGGTGGCTGGTTTGAATAGGACAGAGGAGGGTGAAAGGCAATAATAGCCGCTGCTCTGGCTTTCAATCTGAAAAGCACTTTCATTTACAGGTGGCCCTGTGATTGGCATCTTCAATGCCGGTTGCTCCTAGCAACCGAGGATTAAGCTTTATTGAATCAAACGAGCTACGGTGATAGCAGGGACTGGGTGGAGTGGGGGGAGTCTCAAGCTTTAAGGCAGGGTATGTATGTGTGTCTGCATGTAAAGCTGTAAGGGTTATGTGCGTGTGTGTGTGTGTGCATGCAGATGGAGAGGTGTGTGCATACATAGAGGTTTGTGTGTATATACATGCCTAGAGTTGTGAAGTGCATGTGTGTGTGTTCACGTATTCCCTGTCCCAGTCAGGGGACATGGAAGGGCACTGTTATCGTATCCAGTGGATTATAAGGTTAATGTAGTGCCACCAGAATTGGAAGCTCAAGGCTGTGATCAGAGAAAAGCACACCTGTATTCTCCCTTTCTTAATCCTGGCAACACACAGACAGCTGATCTCTATCTATCTGGATTAAAGAAATGGGTAGAGAAAACCAGGGCAGGGATGGTGTGAGGGGCTTAGCGCTCTGATATAGAATTGCACGTGAGACTCTAAGTACTCCTTTGTCTACTTTCTCACCCACTCCTCCCATTTTCTTCTCCTCTTATACAGTACAGTTGGACTCTGTCTTTACCTTAGTTAGCCTTCCTTCCTCTGCTTCTCTCTCCTCTCCCCATTCTTCTACTTATCCTCCCTCTCAATAGTCATTTCTTTCTCCTCTCTCCCTCTCCAGGTCTTCTCTTTTTATTTCTGTCACTCTGTGTAGACAGTAGGACTCTCACAGACACACAGTGTCCCCGTCTCTAGGGCCCCAGCTCAGAGTGAAGACAGACAGCTCCCCAACAGAATGAGAAAGACCAATTATTTTAGGAGTAGAGACTGCTTTCTCACAGAGGAGACTCTCACTAACGGGGGTACTAGTGTGCCAACCTTTCTGAGTGACAGCCCCTCACAGCTTTAGGACTGTTGTCTATGGGGGCTCAAACAAGCACCTGTCATCCCAGGAGCCAAATACATACAGACTGACAGGGTGTGAGGAAGAGGGAGAGGAGGAAGAATGGGGTAGAAGCGAGAAACAAGACAGAGAGGGGAAAGAGACATATATATAGTCAAAAGAGAACGAGCGAGCGAGAGACAGACAGACAGAGACAGACTGCAAAGAGAGCAGAGAGAGCAGTGAGCCTCTTCAATATTTAATGTGACTGACTGGGTCAGAGTGAGTGCTGCTGTGTACAGGAGAGACACGGTCTATAAAGGTCTGTCTACAAGTCTCAATCTCAATACAAGCCTGAACCCTGCTCTGTGGCTCTGTGGTAGACCTGTTTGGAGCTAGGGCTGGTGTTTTCTATGAGGTGGACGAGGTCTACTTCAAGGTCGAGAATTGAGGGCGTAAATGTGGGTGCGCCCTCACCCTGGCACTAGCTAGTCCCTGCTAGCACTAGGGGGTTGTTTGAGGTGAATGCTTGTGTGTGTGTCTGTATGTGTGTGTGTCTGTAGTCCCCTCACTTTGGCGGCTTGGCTCTTGTCTTTACTACCACTCCCAGTGGAGCCGAGGGATCTCCTGCGCTGCTCCTGCTGCTCCTCCACCTCGGCCTTGAGGTGCTCGATGTGCACCAGGTAGGCCTGCTCCTGGGCCTCCCGCGTGCTCAGCTGCAGCTCCACCGCCTTCTTCTCCTTCTCCAGCAGGTAGAGCTGGGCCTTCAGCTCCGCCATCTCCTCCTGAGGGGGAGGAGGGAGAGATAGAAAGGTTAACACACACAAGGAAAGAAAGGGTTAAACAAGTTAATGTGCAGCCTATAACGGAATAAAGGCCATCCCAACTAAAAGCATAACATGGAATAATCAATGTCACCACAACACTAAATAGTGTGCAAGTCTTAATGTCAAACAGGGACAGTTCTGACGCAAGTCATCTTGTTTGGAGAACTTTCAGCCATCCATGGTGAGGTGAGTGTTTCAATCTTCAGTATTTCAGAGGGGAAGGCTAATCCTATTCCTGCCCTCTCGTGTGGCGCCATCACCACAAGGTCCTATCAACCGGACGGATCGCCAAGGTCAGTGGAGGACATAAGGACTAGTTTTTCATTTAATTGAAAGAGGAGGACTGTGGGGACAAAGTGTCAGCTTCTAACTAACTCCCTAAACTGAAGCGTATGTTTTGTCTGTTTGTTCATACAAGCATGTGTGTATGCTCTCTCTCTCTCTCTCTCTCTCTCTCTCTCTCTCTCTCTCTCTCTCTCACCTTCATGGCCATGAGCTCCTGCATCAGCACAGCGTTCTCCAGGTCCAACCTGTGTGTGTCTCCCCGGGGCTTGACCTCCAGGCTTAGAGGGTCGACGTGAACGCTCTCCAGCTCCAGCATGGTCAGCTTGACCGCCGCACGGTCATTCTTCAGCTGCTGCACGTAGTCCTTCAGCCGCTGCTCGTCCTCCCTGGAGAAGTCTGTGTCGCACGAGCTGGCCGTTGAACTGGTGGTGCTATGAACAAACACATACCGGTAGAAATGAGAGATAGTATCTTTGGATGATAGCTGTAGCATCTAGAAACTAGCCTTTATTTCCCCCTGAACAGTTAAGATCAGGATTAGAGAGGCTAAACTGTTCCTAGATCTG
The DNA here is from genome assembly GCF_020615455.1 of Coregonus clupeaformis. NCBI lineage: Eukaryota > Metazoa > Chordata > Actinopteri > Salmoniformes > Salmonidae > Coregonus > Coregonus clupeaformis. The sequence continues at coordinate 39,234,460 of NC_059206.1, read as the reverse complement.
TGCCTTGTGGGCAGATTCTAGCCAAAGCAAGTCTGACACAGGGAGAAATTAAGTCACCAAACACTGTGTAGAAATCCAGCCAAAGACTTTGATACCAAACTATAGTAACCTGGTTGGACACATGATTGTATAACAACTCTTTATTAATGTCAATCAGCCTCAAATCTGTTAACTAAGAAAGATGTGTCTATGCAGATACAGTGCATGCGGAAAGTATTCAGACACCTTTACTTTTTCCAAAAAAAATTACATTCCAACATTATTCTAAAATTGATTAAATAGTTTTTTTTTACATCAATACCCCATAATGACAGAGCAAAAACAGGTTTTTAGACATTTTTGAAAATGTATTTTTTATTTTATATCACATTTACATAAGTATTAATATCCTTTATGCAGTACTTTGTTGAAGCACCTTTGGCAGGGATTACAGCCTAGAGTCTTCTTGGGTATGACGCTATCTCCACAGAGGAACTCTGGAGCTCTGTCAGAGTGACCATCGGGTTCTTGGTCACCTCCCTGACCAAGGCCCTTCTCCCCCGATTGCTCAGTCTAGGAAGAGTCTTGGTGGTTCCAAACGTCTTCCATTTAAGAATGATGGAGGCCACTATGTTGTTAGGGACCTTCAATGCTGCAGAAAGTTTTCGGTACCCTACCCCAGATCTGTGCCTCGACACAATCCTGTCTCGGAGCTCTACGGACAATTCCTTCGACCTCATGGCTTGGTTTTTGCTCTGACAACTGTGGGACCTTATATAGACAGGTGTGTGCCTTTCCAAATTGAATTTACCACAGGTGGACTACAATCAAGTTGTAGAAACAGGATGCACCTGAGCTCAATTTCGAGTCTCATAGCAAAGGGTCTGAATACTTATGTAAATAAGGTATCCGTTTTTTATTTGTAATACATTTGCAAAAAATTCTAAAAACCTGTTTTTGCTTTGTCATTATGGGGTATTGTGTGTAGATTGACAAGGACATTTTTTTATTTAATCAATTTTAGAATAAGGTTGCAGGGTCTGAATACTTTCCGAATGCACTCTATGTCTGTGTGTGCGTACATGTGTGAGGGAGGGATGGAGGGAGAGAAAGAGACAGAGAGAGAAAGATTTCATTATGAATTTGTGTCTATGATTAAAAAGCCAGTGTGTGATTCCCTGCTGTGCGCGTTCGTGTGATCAATGATGTGGATCCAGCATAGGGACGGTCCCTTAGAGTGTACTGGTGCCACAGCACAGCACTGTGGACTCTCATCTCCTACTTTAATTGTCAATTGTCTGCTGTGCTCCTGACTAACATGTGAGCCACATATGAATGTCAAGTATTCTCTTTCCCGGAGCAGTGGCTGTAGATTAATGCTTTGTTTAGGGAGCAGCTTCCTGGGAACGTGAGCAGAGGGTTGGCCTCAATTATGTTTCAATACAGAATATTTAGGGGATGGATTGCCATATAAGTAATGAACTAGAAAGATTCTCATAGAAAATAAACAGGAATGTATTGGTGAATTAAACACGTATTGCACATGGGATATTTACCAATGTGCAGACATTCTCAAACAAGTACAAACACACACTCACCTGGTGTGACTATTGGAGGACAGGCTCTCCCATGGTTGAACGCTGCAGCCTGTCACAGCGAATTCCGCTCCACAGCTACCGTCTAGCCTGCCCAGCAGATCCCTGGCTGCGTTCTCTGCTGTTTTCCTGCAGTCGTGGGCCCTCTTCAAGATCTGAGTGATGCTCTCCTCTCCCGACTGCTCACCTACACACACACACACAGTAGGGAGAGAACCGTCAAATAACTTGTATTTGCTGGAGTCATTTTAATTGCCAGGGATATGAACAGAATGATTGAATGGAGTATTCAAACTGACAATGTACATATGGCTACAAAAGGCTATAAATACTGTATGTAAAGTTGGTCAGCATTAGATGAATAAGGGGTACATCCATTTAAATTAAATCACTTTTATACAGCATCCCTTTTGATTTAAACACTTTCCATACACTTTTGTCCATGGAAGAAATGGTCAGAAAGTGATGTTTTGGACCTGAATCCCAAATAATTCAGGAGATAAAGGTGCTCAAAGTTGACCCATTTTGCATACTCCACCATACCATGAGACATCCATGCCTTCATCATTGCAAAATATAAACAGTTTAGTTTTATATAATTTAAAAGCTTACAAACAGTGTTGTCAAACTACAGTACTTTATTATTTCATGAAAAAAAGTTAACAAAAAATTGTCATTTTTTTTACATTTAATGTCAATTATCCCAAAAAGATATATAAACAAATAATTGTATTGTCACAAACACCGGATAGGTCCAGTGAAATGTGTTGTTTTACAGGGTCAGCCATAGTAGTACGGCGCCCCTGGAGCAAATTAGGGTTAAGTGACTTGCTCAAGGGCACAGACAGATTTTCAGTCGGCTCGGGTATTCGAACCAACAACCTTTCGGTTAATGGCCCAATTGGCCCAATGCTCTAACCGCTAGGATGCCTGCTGCCAAAAACGCATAAACTCTGTTTTTTCCCCATATTTGCATATGTTGTAACTTAGACCCTATTTCACATCATCTGAGGTTTTTGTGCTGTGCCCGCCATCGGTTGAAACAAAACATGCTCTTACATTTACATTTTAGTCATTTAGCAGATGCTCTTATCCAGAGCGACTTACAGTTAGTGAGTGCATACATTTTTCATACTCTTGAATGCAGGGTGGGTGTCATTTCAATCGTAGAAATAGAAATGATAGAATGGGCCTATCCCATCAGACCACTGCAATTTAGCTGGTACACCATTGACATTTTAATTGAATGGAAATTGTAACTTCTAATTACTACCACAAAGATGACTGCCGGTTCACCCACCGTCAAATGTCACCTTAAATGGTTGTCTATTTTATTATCTATATTTCTATCCTATGGAGGATTGAAAGTATAATTTAAAACGACAGATTTTCCCATTCAAGTCAGCATTCTCTGATGTGTGGACCTGCAACCATCTTTGTGGTACCATTTGAAAGCTGACATTTCAAATGTATTCCCATTTTAGTACATTTATCAGCCAAAATATGACACCCCACTCTGTATTCAAGAGCATGTTGTGTTTCAACTGATGGCGGGCACATCACAAAAACCTTAGATGATGTAAAATAGGATCTAAGCTACAACATATGTAAATATGAAAATCAAGAGTTTATGCGCTTTTAGATAATTAGCATATGGATAGGGCCAAATTGAAATGTTTCCAACAGAATAACTATTTTACATTTACATTTTAGTCATTTAGCAGACGCTCTTATCCAGAGCGACTTACATTATTATTATTTTAATTTAATTTTTTCATACTGGCCCCCCATGGGAATCGAACCCACAACCCTGGCGTTGCAAACACCATGCTCTACCAACTGAGCTACATCCCTGCTGGCCATTCCCTCCCCTACCCTGGACGACGCTGGGCCAATTGTGCGCCGCCCCATGGGTCTCCCGGTCGTGGCCGGCTACGACAGAGCCTGGATTCGAACCAGGATCTCTAGTGGCACAGCTAGCACTGCGATGCAGTGCCTTAGACCACTGCGCCACTCGGGCATATGAGTTTTCAAATATGGAAATGTGAAGTGCACATTTGGACTCATGGGTGTGTGGTTTGCTTGTATGACATCAAAGCGGTATTTAATATCATCCTTAACGTCTCATCTTTCAGAACACATCAACTCCTCTCAATTTACAGTATTTTCCTAACTCAGACAACAACAATTGTGCAAAAGTAGCCTAATTATGGGGGCTTCTTGTCGCGCACAGTGCTCAAGTTTATAACGGCTGTCAGTCAAAACCGATATAGCACTGTGAAGCGGAGAGAACCTGAGCTCTGCGTTCCAATTTAGGCGCCCATCAATGACAAAATCTGACATTTTCAAACATTTTATTTATTTATTTTTTCTCCAGAAAATAAAGTTGCTTGACAACTTTGTTTGTAAGCTTTTAAATTATATCAAATCTCAACAGTTTATATTTTCCAGTGATGAAGACATGAATGTCTCATGGTATGGTGGGGTATGCAAAATGGGTCAACTTTGAGCACCTTTATCTCTTGAATAGTTTGGCATTCAGGTCCACAAAGTAACTTACTGAGCACTTCTACAATGGGCAAATATGTATGGAAGGCTTCGTTCAAATAAAAAGGTGTGCCATCAAAAAGTGATTCAATTAAAATGGGTTTACCCTAAGGGGATGTTCTTCTAAGAGAGTGTTTTTGTGTTGAAGGGGAAATGGTTAGGTTGGGAGTAGGGGAAGTGTGTGAGACAAGGGAGTCATGATGCATGACATGCCTCACTGAAGACATGACACCTGTCAACAGCTGAAGGAGAGAGAGAGGAGGGAAACATATGAGGGGGATATGAACGTTTGTGATGGGAGTGAAGTGAACAGGGAAGAGAAGGAGTGATAGAGGAGAGGTTTGTGAAGGAATGAAATGGGTGAGAGTGGAGCAGTTTGTGAAAGAGTAATAGATTAGAAGTGTGTTTTTGGGAGGTGGCCTCTTTGCTTTGATTGGTTGGAGTTCAACTGTGGATCTCTTAATGCAGGGAGGAACAAGCCAACACTGATCAAAGAACAAACAAGCCTGTGTGGGCACGAAGAGTGTGTGACTCACCTACAGTCCCCACTCCAGCAGCTCTGAACTGGCCAAGTACTAGACTCTGTTCACTCTCCGCCAGGGCTAACAGCAGCTCATAGGCCTCTATACACTGTTCACTGAGAAAAGAACACACACACATAACAGTTAACAAACACACACATATAAAGTAGCGCATAGGCCTCTATACACTGACTGACAGAGGACACAAATAAACACGTCAGCTAAACCTATTTGCAATACTAAATGAGAACGCACATAAGCTCTCTCTCCCTCTTTCTCTTTCTCACACACACAAACACACACTGGAGGAATGCAGAGGCCTCTCGCGTCCACTTATCCTTCCTCTGTGCTGCACTTTCATCAAGTGTTCAAAAGGAACGCAGCCGAGAGGTGCTGATGTCTATTTAACTACAGTCATCATAGCGCGTGCGTGCACATGTGTGTTTGCCTGGGGCCCGGAGATGGAAGAAAAACAGCGAGGCACTATCGTTTAATCAGGCAATGATTACACATCAGGAAAAAAAGCCACCTTTGCTCCAAACAAATACAGCGAGAGCTAGGGTAATTCATTAAGTATTAGAGGAAGTCTGAAGCCTACATTCAATTTACACATTTAACATCTCTAAGTTATTTTGTCCACATAGCTAGTCTCTCTTTATTTGTTGTGTGTGTGTGTGTGTGTGTGTGTGTATGTGTGTGTTTTGATAGATGACGCTAGAGGGGCAGATCTGATTTAAAAACACGTTTCTCATTTACACACACACACACACACACACACACACATCCACACACACAACCTCGACTCCCTGCTAGTTCAGCCGTACCAAAACAACTCCTGTGGATACTTTTACACACTTTAATAGCTCACGCCAGCACTATGAGTTAGTCACTCTCTCAAGAACGCAAATACATACACAGCAAGTTTCTGCCTGCAAAAACACCATAAAGGTAGTCAGCATCATCAGAATACACCATAGTGTTCCTCTCTTTGATGTTTCATACTTATGATTATAGTTTTAATCACACGCACACACACACACACTGGCATAGATCATATAAAAAAGGAAGCCATGCACGCACACACACACACAGACAAAACACACACTTGTCGTGCTCCAAACCCCCTCTTGATTCTTTATAACATTACACTGCTTTCCAGACGGCTGATTAATACCACCGCATACTAGCTTGGCGCCACACTGCTTTTTAAATACATACAGAGTCCAACACTCTCACAGACTCACACAGACAGACTCACAGACAGACAGACAGACTCGCAGACAGACAGACAGACAGACATACACAGAGAGAGAGAGAGAGAGAGAGAGAGAGAGAGAGAGAGAGAGAGAGGAGAAAGCTCCTTGGAGATTCTTCCACCACATATAAGATGCACCCACACACACCGCTAGGGAAAAGTTTACCAGTAAACTACCAGAATTGTGGTATCTTTCAAGGATTTTATGTAATCTATCACAAGACATCTAGTGGCCCTTTTGGGTACTTCAGATTATCACAAGTGTCTGTGATAATCTCTGTCTCTGTGTGGCCTTATCACATGTAAAATATACTGAACAAAAATATAAAAGCCACATGCAACAATTTCAAAGATTTTACTGAGTTACTGCTCATATAAGGAAATCAGTCAATTGAAATACATTCATTAAGCCCTAATCTATGGATTTCACATGACTGGGAATACAGATATGCATCTGTTGGTCACAGATGCCTTAAAAAAAAGGTAGGGGTGTGGATCAGAAAACCAGTCAGTATCTGGTGTGACCACCATTTGCCTCATGCAGATCTCCTTCGCATAGAGTTGATCAGGCTGTTGAATGTTGTCCCACTCCTTTTCAATGGCTGTGCGAAGTTGCTGGATATTGGCGGGAACTGTTACACGCTGTCGTACACGTCGATCCAGAGCATCCCAAACATGTTCAATGGGTGACATCTCTGGTGAGTATGCAGGCCATGGAAGAACTGGACATTTGGTGGACATTCCTGCGGTGAGCATGCCAATTGCACGCTCCCTAAAAACTTCAGACAAACTCAGCAAAAAAATGTATTTCAAAGATAATACGTAAAAATCCAAATAACTTCACAGATCTTCATTGTAAAGGGTTTAAACACTGTTTCCCATGCTTGTTCAATGAACCATAAACAATTAATGAACATGCACCTGTGGAACGGTCGTTAAGACACTAACAGCTTAAAGACGGTAGGCAATTAAGGTCACAGTTATGAATACTTAGGACACTAAAGAGGCCTTTCTACTGACTCTGAAAAACACCAAAAGAAAGATGCCCAGGGTCCCTGCTCATCTGTGTGAACATGCCTTAGGCATGCTGCAAGGAGACATGATGACTGCAGATGTGGCCAGTGCAATAAATTGCAATGTCTGTCCTGTGAGACGCCTAAGACAGCGCTACAGGGAGACAGGACGGACAGCTGATCGTCCTCGCAGTGGCAGACCACGTGTAACAACACCTGCACAGGATCGGTACATCCGAACATCGCACCTGCGGGACAGGTACAGGATGGCAACAACAACTGTCCGAGTTACACCAGGAATGCACAATCCCTCCATCAGTGCTCAGACTGTCCGCAATAGGCTGAGAGAGGCTGGACTGAGGGCTTGTAGGCCTGTTGTAAGGCAGACATCGCCGGCAACAACGTCGCCTATGGGCACAAACTCACCGTCGCTGGACCAGACAGGACTGGCAAAAAGTGCTCTTCACTGACGAGTCGCGGTTTTGTCTCACCAGGGGTGGTGGTCAGATTCGTGTTTATCGTCGAAGGAATGAGCGTTACACCGAGGCCTGTACTCTGGAGCGGGATCGATTTGGAGGTGGAGGGTCCGTCATGGTCTGAGGCGGTGTGTCACAGCATCATTGGACTGAGTTTGTTGTTATTGCAGGCAATCTCAACGCTGTGCGTTACAGGGAAGACATCCTCCTCCCACATGTGGTACCCTTCCTGCAGGCTGATCCTGACATGAGCCTCCAGCATGACAATGCCTACAGCCATACTGCTCGTTCTGGGCGTGATTTCCTGCAAGACCGGAATGTCAGTGTTCTGCCATGGCCAGCGAAGAGCCCTGATCTCAATCCCATTGAGCACGTCTGGGACCTGTTGGATCGGAGGGTGAGGGCTAGGGCCATTCCCCCCAGAAATGTCCGGGAACTTGCAGGTGCCTTAGTGGAAGAGTGGGGTAACATCTCACAGCAAGAACTGGCAAATATGGTGCAGTCCATGAGGAGGAGATGCACTGCAGTACTTAATGCAGCTGGTTGCCACACCAGATACTGACGGTTACTTTTGATTTTGACCCCCCCTTTGTTCAGGGACACATTATTCAATTTATGTTAGTCACATGTCTGTGGAACTTGTTCAGTTTATGTCTCAGTTGTTGAATCTTGTTATGTTCATTCACATTTTTACACATGTTAAGTTTTCTGAAAATAAACGCAGTTGACAGTGAGAGGACGTTTCTTTTTTTGCTGAGTTTATGTGGCATTGTGTTGTGTGACAAAACTGCACATTTTAGAGTGGCCTTTTATTGTCCCCAGCACAAGGTGCACCTGTGTAATGATCATACTGTTTAATCAGCTTCTTGATATGCCACACCTGTCAGGTGGATGGATTATCTTGGCAAAGGAGAAATGCTCGACAGGGACGTAACCAAATTTGTGCACAACATTTTGTGCGTATGGAACATTTCTGGGATTTTAAAAAGTTATTCAAGTATAAATTACCAAAGTTACAAAAGATTCCGGTAGCTTTGCAACCCTACACACCACACTCCCCAATCCAATGAAAGTCTATCTCTACCCAAATGGCCCAATGGGGTGGCCTCGTTGACATCTCACTTGGCGGGGCTGAAATTCAATCAAATCACTGACATCTGGGCTTCTAGTGAACAACAAACCAGACACAGATGGCCAAACCCTCTCTCTCCCCAGGTAGAAACACACTACAGTCCCCCACATCACATTAAATCAATGGCTTTATGAATAAATCATACAGGGAAAAACACACAGTATGAATCTTAGTGTGTGTTTGTGTGTTGGAACTGGTGTTATATTAATAAGCATTTGAGGGCTATTCAAGTGTGGTGTAATGGGCAAGACTAATAATTCTCTTTTATGGCTATAACGTTTCTATTTATGTATCTGTCGTCTATCTTTGTATCTGTTTACTCATCTGCTCATAGCTTATCGTTGAGGCAATCCGTCTCCCTGACACAGAATGCTATGAGAAACACACGTAACGTTACCATACCATGCCCCCACAACATTACATTCAGTCAATTTCAACAGCTGAAAATACAACTTATTTCCATTTCAGTTTGCTTAAATTTTGCCATATAAGAAAAGGGTTTACAACCTTTCTGCAACTCATAACATCCCCACAGGATTATCATGGTTGGATGATTAGCATGATGATAATTAGAAAGACCACTTAGATTAGATCTGTTTTTCCTTTCGTATCTCGTTAGCTTTGCTGAATGGGCACCTTCAGGGCACCTTATCAGAGAGGGGCCAAGGCCCGCACACAAACACACTTGATTGGCCAAGGGGATGCGAATGCTAATGAGATGCAAATGGTAGCTACCGTATGGAACCTACAAAAGGCCCTGACCTCGGAGAAAACAGCTTAATTATAATTACCGGAGGAGGCTTCTAACGAGGGAACATTAGCGTGGCTCTGACGTTTACAGCTTGATAAGGTGTTTGTTAGCTATGCAAGGCTCAGAGTAGGCTTGGTATTAAGAGTGGAGGGGGGAATTTGCATTCAGGCTTTCACCCGGTTGGCGTGTTTCTTTCTGGCTGGCGCGTGAATCCAAGTAGGAGTGCGCAAATGTGTGTTATGTATGTTGCATTGCTGTGTGTGTGTGTGTATACCTGTACTGCAGTGCCAGTCGCAGGGCGGTGGCATTAGATTCGTATTTGCCCACAAGCATGCTCATCCTCTCTGCGTTGCCCTTACACTCCTCCAACGTGATGGTCAGCAGGTCATTCTGAGACTTCAGATGCTCGATGCGGCTGGAACACACACACACACACACACAGTCGTTATCATCATCAGGCTATATTTACTGTATAAAGTGCCTGTCATATCTCAAAGCACCTCACATTGCAACTCACCCATCCATCAGCGATTTAAAGCACCCACCTGGGTAATTCACGGCATCCATTTTGTGCCAGGTCGCTCATCACACATCAGCTATTGCAGTACAAGTGAGTGTTAGGGGACAAAGGGACAGGGAAACTATAGCCACCCCCCTCTATAGAACTCAAATGGCCTTGGTTTTATGGGTAGATTATGTGCGAGTAGCTAATGACGCGTAACTATCCATCTAATCAAGGACGTCAATAAAGCACTCTGGGCTTAATTAAGAGAAAATAGTGTGTGTCAGCAGCCTGTTTGTTTGTGGTAAACGTATGGGATATACCATAAAACACGTGCCAAATAACCTTAAAGGGATAGCACACCCCAAAATCTAAGTTTCAAAGTTGTCACAGGTTATCAGGTGCCCATATTTCCCATTAATTTTTGATTGACTCCATTACACCAATTCTGAGGTATGAAAATGGTTGGATTTTAAGGTGAACTATCCCTTTAAGCAGTGGCGACCCGTCATTCAGGGCAGGTGGGGCAGAGTCACATAACAGTATGCAAACAATGTAAAAACACATTTATTGAGTGAATAAAGCCGCATACAAGCATGGTCTCTTTCTTGCTTTCTTGAGTAAGGCAGCTCCAAAATGCAGGTGTTTCAGCCTAGCTCAGTGCTTTCTGTGGTGGAGGGGTAGCCATCGGAAAATACAGAGCGTAGGCGTTGGTAATCTTCACTAGTTGCGCCGTGATTGGCTCAGTGTTCTGTCACTCATGGGGACACTACTTCACCACAGAATCTACAGGGAGAGCTAGGCAGTTCAAGCCCCCTGGATGATGCCATAGATTTACATTAGAAGTGCCCATCCAAGAAGGCTCAAGGTCATTGGCCACAGATAAAATGACGTAATATCATTGTTATATACACACCGTAGCTTTGATTGGACTGATCATGTCAATATCATACTTCCAAAATCTTATCTAGCAAGCTAGACAAGCAGTCATCATCATGAATCACGTCGACAATCTACTGGCAAATCATTTTTATATGAAGAGAATTTATAGATAAAACGCATCGGTGCTCATCTTCCATTGGACATAAACCTTACACAACAAGTCGGAAATCGCAAATTCAACAATGAGTGGTTTGGAAGGAATCAGTGGCTAATTGCAAGCGTTGCAAAGCAACCACTATTTTGCTTCCCCTGCCTGCTATTCGGTGAAGAGGGTGTGTTGTCAAAGTCTGGGTTTAAGGATTTAAAACATCTGTCTGAAAGGGTCTCTTTTCCAAGCTTAAAAGGATAAACATTCACACGCAACACCATGGGCCAGAAAAGGTTGAATACATTGGCCATGCTGTCAATCCAGCATGACTTCTGCCGCGTTCAAAACAACTGGAAACTCGGAACTCAGACTTCAGTGAGTTCAAGACAACTCGGAACTCTGGGAAAAAAACGAGCTCCGACTGGGAAAATAAGTTTTGAGCGGTCATCCATGTCGGGAACTCAGGCCTCTTTCTAAAGCGTCATGATTCACTGACGTCATGATTCAACCTTGTTTTTTTCAGAGTTCCCAGTTGTCTTGAAAGCATGATAAATCCAGAGAATGCCAGACTTTGATGACAAAGTTTGATGATAGAATTTGCCCACAAGAAGGCCCGCCGCGCCACCTTCCTGTTCAAGTGAGCACAACAAGGTGAGTCCAAAAATGTCTTAAAAGCTGCTGCATAAATGATGTAATATGCCAGGGAGATATGTATACTGTAACTAAGAAAGTAATAGGTGTATGTTGTGTAGTAATCTGTTAGTAGCCCATGTGCCTCACCCTAATTATTTGGTCCCTTTCCCCCTCAGAACTTAGCCTACTGTTATGACTTGGTGGTGCACATGTAGCCTATAAAGGGGCGCAACTTGTTCGCCATTGTCAGCTGATTCAGAATATGTAATTTATATCATTCTTGTACGTTCCGTTGAAGAGGTATGAACGCGCAAAGTCTGAATCTTTAACATACAGCTAACTACACCGCACTTTGGCAGGCAAGCTGCAGAAGGGCGAGCAGGCTACTATTCCCCATCTTTTAGCAGTGCAATTCTGACGGCCAACTACAAGCTGAAAAAGTTTGAGAGGGTTCACCTTCAGTTCCCTCTGTAGATTTTTAGCTCATCTCGCTCTGGCTAACATTAGTTATTGATCTTGTTATTGTTGATGTGCATAGGCAACTGAAGGAGAGAGACTACATTTTCACGGTTGTTTCATCAATAAGACTGTTGTTTGATCAAAGTTCTCAAATGTAAGACGACTCCCGTGGTATTTACATATTTGCAGAAATATGTGGCTTTTCGCAAATGCTTTCTAATTATCTAAAGTTGTGCTGTTGCTACTGCCTGTAAACACACAGTCCAGCTCAAAGTGAATGATGGCAGGCCCATGTAAGTAGCTGAATTTGTCGTTAGAATCTTTTACCAATAAAAGTCGCTGGAGGGGTCTGAAAACTTGCTAAATATTGTAGGCAACACTGCCATTGTGGCAAATGGCTTATTAGCATATAGACCTACTGTAGCTCTGATTGGCTATGGCGCACCGGTCTGCGTAGACTCCGGTCCTGGACAAGACATGTTTTTATTAGGTTTTATTTACTGCAGTGTCTATTAATTGTCCAAACGCACGGCCGCTTTCCCACTCTGTATTGCTATATACATTTCACAAATGCCTTTCTATTCGTCATTCCCATACATTCTATGAATTTATGAAAAAATGAAAATGACCATATCTAAGTGCTCGCTTGTCAGAAAATGTAAAAGAAGCTGTTATATTCTTCCTGGGGGTATATATGAACAGATTTTAATAAGTTTCCATGTTGCTAAAATGCTGTCAGTTCCAATTTAACATGGATCAGTATTACTTAGGCATGGATGGACCGACAAATGGATAAAAAAATGACAAGGACATAATAAGGACAATGACAGCATGGTTTGAGTATCACCTGTTGAGTCTCTCTGTCTCCACTTCAAACTCCCTGATCTTGTTCTCAGAGATGGCTGATCCGTGGGAGTAGAGGGTCTGGAAGATCTCCTGGATATTGGAGCAGTCCTGAAGGGAGTGGGCCAGGTGTTCCGCCACGTTACTGGACACCTGGGAGTAGGAGGAACAGGGTTACATGGGGGTAAGACAGACATTTACATTGACCTAAGGTTGCCTCCCAGTCCCAAATGGTATCTTTTTTTTTTTTTTTTTTTGACTGAGGGCATTTCTTTGTGATCCTCTACTCTCTTAATCTACAGTGTATACAAATCAAATCAAATTTTATTGGCTACATGTGCCGAATACAACAGGTGCAGACATTACAGTGAAATGCTTACTTACAGCCCTTAATCAACAGTGCATTTATTTTTAATAAAAAAGTAGAATAAAACAACAAAAAAGTGTTGAGAAAAAAAGAGCAGAAGTAAAATAAAATAACAGTAGGGAGGCTATATATACAGGGGGGCACCGGCTAGTTGAAGTAATATGTACATGTGGGTAGAGTTAAAGTGACTATGCATAAATAATTAACAGAGTAGCAGCAGCGTAAAAAGATGGGGTGGGGTGGCAGTGCAAATAGTCTGGGTAGCCATGATTAGCTGTTCAGGAGTCTTATGGCTTGGGGGTAGAAGCTGTTGAGAAGTCTTTTGGACCTAGACTTGGCACTCCGGTACCGCTTGTCGTGCGGTAGCAGAGAGAACAGTCTATGACTAGGGTGGCTGGAGTCTTTGACAATTTTGAGGGCCTTCCTCTGACACCGCCTGGTATAGAGGTCCTGGATGGCAGGAAGCTTGGCCCCAGTGATGTACTGGGCCGTACGCACTACCCTCTGTAGTGCCTTGCGGTCGGAGGCCAAGCAGTTGCCATACCAGGCGGTGATGCAACCAGTGCCCTCTTCACGACTGTCTTGGTGTGTTTGGACCATGATAGTTCGTTGGTGATGTGGACACCAAGGAATTTGAAGCTCTCAACCTGTTCCACTACAGCCCCGTCGACGAGAATGGGGGCGTGCTCAGTCCTCTTTTTTTCCCTGTAGTCCACAATCATCTCCTTTGTCTTGGTCACGTTGAGGGAGAGGTTGTTATCCTGGCACCACACGGCCAGGTCTCTGACCTCCTCCCTATAGGCTGTCTCATCGTTGTCGGTGATCAGGCCTACCACTGTTGTGTCGTCAGCAAACGTAATGATGGTGTTGGAGTCGTGCCTGGCCATGCAGTCATGGGTGAACAGGGAGTACAGGAGGGGACTGAGCACGCACCCCTGAAGGGCCCCGTGTTGAGGATCAGTGTGGCAGATGTGTTGTTACCTACCCTTACCACCTGGGGGCGGCCCGTCAGGAAGTCCAGGATCCAGTGGCAGAGGGAGGTGTTTAGTCCCAGGATCCTTAGTTTAGTGATGAGCTTTGAGGGCACTAGAGCTGTAGTCAATGAATAGCATTCTCACGTAGGTGTTCCTCTTATCCAGGTGGGAAAGGGCAGTGTGGAGTGCAATAGAGATTGCATCATCTGTGGATCTGTTGGGGCGGTATGCAAATTGGAGTGGGTCTAGGGTTTCTGGGATAATGGTGTTGATGTGAGCCATGACCAGCCTTTCAAAGCACTTCATGGCTACAGACGTCAGTGCTACGGGTCGGTAGTCATTTAGGCAGGTTATCTTAGAGTCCTTGGGCACGGGGACTATGGTGGTCTGCTTGAAACATGTTGGTATTACAGACTCAGTCAGGGACATGTTGAAAATGTCAGTGAAGACACTTGCCAGTTGGTCAGCACATGCTCGGAGTACACGTCCTGGTAATCCATCTGGCCCTACGGCCTTGTGAATGTTGACCTGCTTAAAAGTCTTACTCACATCGGCTACGGAGAGCGTGATCACATAGTCATCCGGAACAGCTGGTGCTCTCATGCATGCTTCAGTGTTGCTTGCCTCGAATCGAGCATAGAAGTGGTTTAGCTCGTCTGGAAGTCTTGTATCACTGGGCAGCTCGCGGCTGTGCTTCCCTTTGTAGTCTGTAATAGTTTTCAAGCCCTGCCACATCCGACGAGCGTCAGAGCCGGTGTAGTACGATTCAATCTTAGTCCTGTATTGACTCTTTGCCTGTTTGATTGTTCGGAGGGCATAGCGGGATTTCTTATAAGCGTCTGGGTTAGAGTCCCGCTCCTTGAAAGCGGCAGCTCTACTCTTTAGCTCAGTGCGGATGTTTCCTGTAATCCATGGCTTCTGGTTGGGGTATGTTCGTACGGTCACTCTGGGGACAACATCATCGATGCACTTATTGATGAAGCCAGTGACTGATGTGGTGTACTCCTCAATGCTATCTGAAGAATCCCGGAACATGTTCCAGTCTGTGCTAGCAAAACAGTCCTGTAGCTTAGCATCTGAGTCATCTGACCACTTTTTTATTAACCGAGTCACTGGTGCTTCCTGCTTTAGTTTTTGCTTATAAGCAATAATTTGGTCAGATTTGCCAAATGGAGGGCGAGGGAGAGCTTTGTATGCGTCTCTGTGTGTGGAGTAAAGGTGGTCTAGAGTTTTTTTCTTCCTCTGGTTGCACATTTAACATGCTGGTAGAAATTAGGTAGAACGGATTTAAGATTCCCTGCATTAAAGTCCCCGGCCACTAGGAGCGCTGCCTCTGGATGAGCATTTTCCTGTTGACTTATGGCCTTATACAGCTCATTCAGTGCAATCTTAATGCCAGCATTGGTTTGTGGTGGTAAATAGACAGCTATGAAAAATATAGATGAAAACTCTCTTGGTAAATAGTGTGGTCTACAGCTTATCATAAGATACTGTACCTCAGGCGAGCAAAACCTTGAGACTTCCTTAGTATTTGATTTTGTGCACCAGCTGTTGTTTACAAATATACATAGACCGCCACCCCTTGTCTTACCAGAGTTAGCCGTTCTATCCTGCCGATGTAGCGTATAGCCCGCTAGCTGTATGTTGTCCATGTCGTCGTTCAGCCACGACTCGGTGAAACATAAGATATTACAGTTTTTAATGTCCCGTTGGTAGGATAACCGTAATCTTAGGTCATCCAATTCATTCTCAAATGATTGAAGATTGGCTAATAGGATTGATGGGAGCGGCAGTATATATGTAGGATATCCTTCGCGGCCGCCTCGTTGAAGAAAAAATATTCGTCCAATATGAGGTGAGTAATCGCTGTCCTGATATCCAGAAGCTCTTTTTGGTTATAAGAGACGATGGCAGAAACATTATGTATAAAATAAATTACAAATAACGCGGAAAAACACACATAATAGTACAATTGGTTAGAGGGCTGTAAAACGGCAGCCATCTTCTCCGGCGCCATTATATCACTATGCCAGATAGTGTTTATAATCTTTACTTATACAGGTTAGTCTCCTTGAGATCAAATCTCTTTTTTGAGAGATTGTATACAGAGAGAGACAGGTTTTCTATTGAACTTTACATAATCCGTCGCAGCCTAGTCCCAGAGGAATACTAACAGTTTGCCTCTCTTTCTCTCTCTTCCCTCTCCCTCTCTTTTTAGTCTATTTTGGACCAGATGGGTTCCGGCTAAAGATTGAGAGGAGAATTTTGGTGGCCGGAGCTTTCAGGGAAAAGACAAGCCCTGGAATCATGTTACGAGGGAGAGAGAAAAAGAGAGAGAGAGAGAGAGAGAGAAAGAGAAAGAGAGGGAGGGAGGGAGGCACTAGAGAAAAGAGGGCAGGTCACCTGATAACTGTTCGAGGGGATGTTGGCAGGTCACCTTTAGTGTCAACAAGGCTGTGTGGGTGCCAGGGGAAGGGAGCAGTGGGGTATGAGTGACACCAGGTCTGTCACACCCCACTGGAGATACCCATCTCTGACACATCTGCTGATGCTGCTGTTATCATCGGCCAGCTGCTACAGGGAAATGTGCCCCTACCTACTGTCGCTCTCTCATACTATTTCTGTCCACCACTCTCTCTCCCGCTCTCTCTTTCTTACTTTCCTTTCTTTCTTTCTTTAAATCCCTTTGCATCTTCCCCCTCTCCCTATCCCTTTCAAAGCCTTCAGTATTGAATAGGCATCCAGTATCTCCTTACCCCGATGCTGCTGATCTCTGATCCCAGAACAGGCCTTTCGGTAGATGAAGACTCTGACCTGGTTTTAGACAGTTTCACCCGCTCTGCCACCTAGCAACAAGACAACACACTCAATACATTCCTGGGAATTACTGACAGAAAGTGCTTGGACCCCTAAAATAAATAAATACAAATAAATATAGGTATTGTCCTGGATCTCTATGGAATCAAACTCTAATGTATTGTATTCCCTCTGAGGGTCAATGTCAAGGACACACATACACACACAGGAAAGTGGAAGAGCAAATGGTTGATCTCACTGACCCTTTTGATTACAACTGTCCCTCTCCGGCTGGACTAGCCCAAGGCTAGGACACAGATTAGTGTGTGTGCGTGCATGAGTGTGTTTGTGTCATTCAAGTGATAGTACACAGTACAATAAGAGAGAAAAGAGAGATGGAGAAAATTCCAGAGGAGAGTTCAGAATATCCCTACAGAGAGAGTGTGTGTGTGTGTGTGTGTGTGTGTGTGTGTGTGTGTGTGTGTGCCTCATATGAATGTACGACATTCCATTTCTCCAATTCCATTACTCCATTATTCCAGTACTTCGGCATTCATAATATGCATGTGTTTTGTACCTTACTATGCATAACATAGTGTGTGTGTGTGTGTGTGTGTGCATTCTACCCTGGCCACAGGTATATCGTTACTGCTGCTGCTGGTGCTGAGTTCCCCAGTGCTGGGATTGATGGGACGGGAGGCGGGGGTGAGACGCCCAGGGCTGGACGGGCCTGCAGGCTGGGAGCTCTGGAGACGCGTCTGCAGCTCCCGCACCTGGGGAGAACACACCATAGAGATACATTATATCACTATTTTAATGTGACTGTGTTCTATTTAATTATATGGGACACACAGACACATAGGCTGAGGTTCATGGACCCAGACCTGCTGAGAACACACACACCTGCAAAGGACTCAGTTTGTTGCTACTTAACCCACTTCTTGCTCCAGTTTGAGACAATGTGAGGATCCATCTGATCTCTTCAGTGCAGTGGGCAAAGGCAGGAATTTTGTGACAGTGATGATGCAGTGACAACAGGGTACTTGAGTCGCTCCACTGCTGACAGGCTTCTTCTCTCACTCTATATTAAGCATCAGAGAACTCATGGAAAGGCTTTCCAGGTCTTGCAATGAATTTGTATGCACGCTTGGATTTGTCAGCATTATGCTCGCAGCTAGTGTACAAAATACATATGCTGTTGTTAATGTTGTTATCGCTTCACAACGCTACAGCAGTTTAGGCCCTAGGTGTGTGTGTGTGCATTCATGTTGGGTGTGTGTATGTGTGTGTGTCAGAGGGAGAGCGCTTGCTCTGCCAGGAACAGCGTGGAAAGGAACATTAGTTTGAACCCTGGCCCACAAAAATATAAACAGTTAAAACCCAGCAAACTTGGTTTTGGATACAATGGCCTTTTGTGCTTTACACAGCACCCATTGTACAGACAGAGACGAAATATATGGAAGTATAAATCATTGATGTGGCAAACATACCGCACACAGTCAGCTACTGGCATGTGTTGTTAGCAGCACTGGATATAGCTGTATACACAGACATGCCAAGATGCCTA
Organism: Coregonus clupeaformis; assembly: GCF_020615455.1. Classification (NCBI taxonomy): domain Eukaryota; kingdom Metazoa; phylum Chordata; class Actinopteri; order Salmoniformes; family Salmonidae; genus Coregonus; species Coregonus clupeaformis. Next base: position 39,216,020 of record NC_059206.1, on the reverse strand, counting down.
AATCATGTTAGCTACCTGCATGTTTTCAATAATATAGCCAACCCTTTACATTGTATACATACATGTGGCATTATAGAAAAAGGTACAGTATATCTACATCATTCTAACTATCTGTACAAACATCAGTACATGTATATATATATATAAAAAAAACATCAGTACATGTTGTCTGCAGTATACAGTGCATTTGACTTTTTCCACATTTTGTTACGTTACAGCCTTATTCTAAAATGGATTAAATTGCTTTTTTCCCCCTCATCAATCTACACACAATACCCCATAATGACAAAGCAAACAGGTTAATACATTTACATAAGTATTAAGACCATTTACTCAGTACTTTGTTGAAGCACCTTTGACAGCCTTGAGTCTTCTTGGGTATGACGCTACAAGCTTGGCACACTTGTATTTGGAGAGTTTCTCCCATTCTTCTCTGCAGATCTTTTCTAGCTCTAACAGGTTGGATGGGGAGCGTCGCTGCACAGCTATTTTCAGGTCTCTCCAGAGATGTTCGATCAGGTTCAAATCCGGGCTCTGGCTGGACATTCACTCAAGGACATTCAGAGACTTGTCCCGAAGCCACTCATGCGTTGTCTTGGTTGTGTGCTTAGGGTCGTTGTCCTGTTGGAAGGTGAACCTTCGCCCCAGACTGAGGTCCTGAGCGCTCTGGAGCAGGTTTTCATCAAGGATCTCTCTGTACTTTTCTCCGTTCACCTTTCCCTCGATCCTGACTAGTCTCTCCCAGTCCCTGTCGCTGAAAAACATCCCCACAGCATGATGCTGCCACCACCGTGCTTCACCGTAGGAATGGTGCCAGGTTTCCACCAGACGTGACGCTTGGCATTCAGGCCAAAGAGTTCAATCTTGGTTTCATTAGACCAGAGAATCTTGTTTCTCATGGTCTGAGAGTCCTTTAGGTGCCTTTTGGCAAACTCCAAGAGGTCTGTTATGTGCCTTTTACTGAGGAGTGGCTTCCGTCTGGCCACTCTACCATAAAGGCCTGATTGGTGGAGTACTGCAGAGATGGTTGTCCTTCTGGAAGGTTCTCCCATCTCCACAGAGGAACTCTGGAGCTCTGTCAGAGTGACCATCGGGTTCTTGGTCACCTCCCAGACCAGGCCCTTCTCCCCCGATTGCTCAGTTTGGCCGGGCGGCCAGCACTAGGAAGAGTTTGGAACCACCAGGACTTCTTCCATTTAAGAACGATGGAGGCCACTGTGTTCTTGGGGACCTTCAATGTTGCAGAATTGTTTTGGTATCCTTCCCCAGATCTGTGCCTCGACACAATCCTGTCTCGGAGCTCTACAGACAATTCCTTCAACCTGATGGCTTGGTTTTTTCTCTGACATGCACTGTCAACTGTGGGACCTTAAACAGACAGGTGTGTGCCTTTCCAAATCATGTCCAATCAATTGAATTTACCACAGGTGGACTCCAATCAAGTTGTAGAAACATCTCAAGGATGATAAATGGAAACAGGATGCACCTGAGCTCAATAATTTAGAGTGTCTGGGTCTGAATACTTATGTAAATAAGGCATCTTTTTTTTTTATTGTATACATTTGCAAACCTGTTTTTGCTGTGTCATTATGGGGTATTGTGTGTAAATTGATGAGGAACATTCTTTATTTAATCCATTTTAGAATAAGGCTTTAACGTAACAAAATGTGGGAAAAGTCAATGGGTCTGAATACTTTCCAAATGCACTGTATGCTACCCGGCCACACACAGGTTTGGTCTGGTGTGTAAATCAGGCTTCATCTAGAGCCAGACATAATGGTCTGGAAAACAGATGAGGCGATAAGCCTGCTTCTAACTCTGACGGTGATTTTCCCCACCTCTATTTCGCCAGGGATGCCAGGGAAGAGGAGACAGGATGAATTTCAGAGACAGAGAGAGGGACAGGCAGAGATAGAATGGAAAAGGAGAGAGAGTGACAGAGAGAAGGGGGAGAGGAGGAGAGTGGGCAAAGGTTGACAGTGTAGCAGAGAGATACTGGGAGAGAAGGTAGGGTGGGTAGATGGGGAGGGAGAGAGTGACAGAGAGAGAGGGAGAGTAGGAACAGAGGGGGGGAGAGCGAGAGCGTGCAGAAGAGAGAGCGAGAGCGAGTTTGGCCATGACTTTGAACACTGCGTTTTTTCCTGCTCTCCTCTCCTGCCAAACTCCCTGGGAGCCGTGGGTCTGAAAAAAAGCAAACATGGCTGCCATGTGCTGCCAAAGGACACAGAGAAGACTGCGACTGTACCATCATGAACCAGTCCCCTGGCCAACTTCCTCCCCTAAGGTGCTAGAGGCATCACTACAGACCCTGCTTCGATCCCGGTCTGTATCGGGAGTCCCATAGGGTGGCGCACAATTGTACCAGCGTCGTCCGGGTTAGGGGAGGGGTTTACTTGGCTCATCGCGCTCTAGTGACTCCTTGTGGTGGGCGACTGCAGGCTGACCTCGGTCGTCAAGAGAACAGTGTTTCCTCCGACACATTGGTACGGCTGGCTTCCGGGTTAAGCGGGCAGGTGTTAAGAAGCAAGGTTTGGCGGGTCATGTTTCGGAGGGTGTATGTCTTGACCTTCGCCTCCCGAGGCCATTGGGGAGTTGCAGTGATGAGAAAAGATCGAAATTGGGGAGAAAAAGGGGGTAAAAAATAAAATAAAAAAATTAATCAAGCCATTAATAATCCAAGAATAGTCTATTTTGTATCATTAACAAACTGCTGACGCAGATTAATTATGTGGACGAGACACATACAGTACCGTTACTGTAAAAGGTGTAAAAGATGCTTACTACCAAAGTAAATACCTCTTCTTCAATGGAGGGTAAAATCCTAAGGAAGGGAAGTTAAGATAGTCTCCGGACCTTGAGACTCAAATGAGGTTGAATCCATCTTTTAAACGCTGAGCCGGAGGACACGGGCCCCCAAGGATACGGCGATGTGTGCATAGCAAATCCTTTTAAAGGAGCCTCGCATTGAAACAGCAATGCAATGCATTTGTCCAATTAGTCGGCAAAATGGACAGATTTCATTAGAGGAAAGAGGAGAAGAGGAGGGGGGAGGAGAGAGAGAGAGAAACGAGTGCTCTAAGCTGAGCTGGAGTGATTTTTCTGCTGCGTCTGGATCTCCTTTCACAGGGCAAACAGAATCCTTGAGGCTGGTTAGCAGGACTGGTCCGCCTGATTGTTTTCACTTGATGCATCTCACGGTCTATTGGGTCTTTCTATAAATAAATGGGGCCAATGTGTGACATTGAGATCAACATAGTTTGAAACAAAAATAAGGACTTTCATGCAGTTCCATATGTGTACTTAGAGGAATAAAAGTGAATATATGCAAATTCCCATAACTCCACCTATACAACATAGGCCTAGGACTATACATCCTTTAAGCAGGGTTCATACAGACATTGGCAAATCAAATTCAAGGGATTTCAGGGACCTTTTCCAAGCACTTACAGTGGGGCAAAAAAGTATTTAGTCAGCCACCAATTGTGCAAGTTCTCCCACTTAAAAAGATGAGAGAGGCCTGTAATTTTCATCATAGGTACACGTCAACTATGACAGACAAATTGAGAAAAAAAATCCAGAAAATCCCATTGTAGGATTTTTTAATGAATTTATTTGCAAATTATGGTGGAAAATAAGTATTTGGTCACCTACAAACAAGCAAGATTTCTGGCTCTCACAGACCTGTAACTTCTTCTTTAAGAGGCTCCTCTGTCCTCCACTCGTTACCTGTATTAATGGCACCTGTTTGAACTTGTTATCAGTATAAAAGACACCTGTCCACAACCTCAAACAGTCACACTCCAAACTTCACAATGGCCAAGACCAAAGAGCTGTCAAAGGACACCAAAAACAAAATTGTAGACCTGCACCAGGCTGGGAAGACTGAATCTGCAACAGGTAAGCAGCTTGGTTTGAAGAAATCAACTGTGGGAGCAATTATTAGGAAATGGAAGACATACAAGACCACTGATAATCTCCCTCGATCTGGGGCTCCATGCAAGATCTCACCCCGTGGGGTCAAAAAGATCACAAGAACGGTGAGTAAAAATCCCAGAACCACACGGGGGGACCTAGTGAATGACCTGCTGAGAGCTGGGACCAAAGTAACAAAGCCAACCATCAGTAACACACTACACCGCCAGGGACTCAAATCCTGCAGTGCGAGACGTGTCCCCCTGCTTAAGCCAGTACATGTCCAGGCCCGTCTGAAGTGCATTTGGATGATCCAGAAGAGGATTGGGAGAATGTCATATGGTCAGATGAAACCAAAATATAACTTTTTGGTAAAAACTCAACTTGTCATGTTTGGAGGACAAAGAATGCTGAGTTGCATCCAAAGAACACCATACCTACTGTGAAGCATGGGGTTGGAAACATCATGCTTTGGGGCTGTTTTTCTGCAAAGGGACCAGGACGACTGATCCGTGTAAAGGAAAGAATGAATGGGGCCATGTATCGTGAGATTTTGAGTGAAACCCTCCTTCCATCAGCAAGGGCATTGAAGATGAAACGTGGCTGGGTCTTTCAGCATGACAATGATCCCAAACACACCGCCCGGGCAACGAAGGAGTGGCTTCGTAAGAAGCATTTCAAGGTCCTGGAGTGGCCTAGCCAGTCTCCAGATCTCAACCCCATAGAAAATATTTGGAGGGGAGTTGAAAGTCTGTGTTGCCCAGCGACAGCCCCAAAACATCACTGCTCTAGAGGAGATCTGCATGGAGGAATGGGCCAAAATACCAGCAACAGTGTGTGAAAACCTTGTGAAGACTTACAGAAAACGTTTGACCTGTGTCATTGCCAACAAAGGGTATATAACAAAGTATTGAGAAACTTTTGTTATTGACCAAATACTTATTTTCCACCATCATATGCCAATAAATTCATAAAAAATCCTACAATGTGATTTTCTGGATTTTTTTTTCTATTTTTGTCTGTCATAGTTGACGTTTACCTATGATGAAAATTACAGGCCTCTCTCATCTTTTTAAGTGGGAGAACTTGCACAATTGGTGGCTGACTAAATACTTTTTTTCCCCACTGTAATTGTAATTTTCAAGGGCCTCAATGTCATACAATTGTATAATTTACATAATTGAACATATAGGGCCTAATATAGAACCCCCCTCCCAAAAAGCATGCAAAAATGGTCAAAAAAGTAGCCTATTACCACTAAGAATAGTGCATTCTTTAGGCCTTACCAATGCATTGATATGACAATTATTATTACATTCTAAAATATGAGAGAATAATGTGGACATTGCCTGATTAAATAGATTGGATGCATGGCGATTTTTCTGTAGCCTATGTGGCTGACGCAGGCACACATAATAGAGCGATGAATAGTGGTAGCATTAATCTCACCATTTGAATCTCACCATCGCTGTTTTCATAATGAGAAAGTGACCAAAAACCAGGTTCCCTTTTTAATGAAAGGATTTGTATGGAAAGCCAAGTTGAAGCAAACAGATGTTGTCGTCCTCATAATAATCGCACATGGTTTTGCCGCAACAGAGTAGCACAACAGCCTTCAATTGAAGCGCGGGAAACAAACAAAAGTGGGCACATCTCTCACAAAAACAGATCAAAACTGAAAACAGATAATTATAAGGGCGCATGAGAACTTATAAATTGGCTACATTAATTACAATAACTTTTTAAGCACCAAATTTCAGGAAATGTCTGATTTTCAAGCAAGCCTATTCCAGTACTTGAATTTCTGAGCTCCAAATTCAAGTTCAAGTAGGCTACTTCAAGCCCCTTGTATTGTTTAAAATTGCAGGTCTAGCATGGAAAACAAAATGTATTTGTTGTGTTATTTCATTACCAGATCATATTGTGAATAAACCCACTAGGCTATGTAATTTGTCATCATATCCAGAATAATTAATAGGAGTAGCGTTGAGTGTTGCGCAATAGTCTATCCAACACAATTGCGCACAGTAGACTCAGTGTCCAATCCAAGGCACAAATGAAAACATATGAAAACATGAACTCATTACCTTGATGCTTTCTCTGTTAAATCTAATGAGACCCTGCTGTAAATCAAGCAGACAACAGCTGATGATCAACATCAATTCACTAGGGATATTATACTGAACAGAAATATAAACACAACATGCAACAATTTCAAAGATTTTACTGAGTTACAGTTCCTATAAGAAAATCAGTCAATTGAAATAAATAAATGAGGCCCTAATCTATGGATTTCACATGACTGGGCAGGGTTGCAGACAAGGGTGGGCCTTGGAGGGCATAGACCCACCCACTTGGCAGCCAGGCCTAGCCAATCAGAGTGAGTTTTTCCCCACAAAAGGGCTTTATTACGACAGAATACTCCTCAGCAAACCCCCCACCCCCTCTCAGACGATCCCACAGGTGAAGAAGCCGGATGTGGAGGCCTGGGCTGGTGTGGTTACATGTGGTCTGCGGTTGTGAGACTGGCTGGACGTACTGCCACATTCTCTAAAATGACATTGGAGGAAGCTTATGGTAGAGAAATTAACATTAAATTATCTGGCAACAGCTGTGGTGGACATTCTTGCAGTCAGCATGCCAATTGCACGCTCCCTCAAAACTTAAGACATATGTGGCATTGTGTTGTGTGACAAAACAGCACATTTTAAAGTGGCCTTTTATTGTCCCCAGCATAAGGTGCACCTGTGTAATGATCATGCTGTTTAATCAGCTTCTTGATATGCCACACCTGTCAGGTGGATGGATTATCTTGGCAAAGGAGAAATTCTCACTAACAGGGATATAAACAAATTTGAGCACAACATTCTAGAGAAATAAGCTTTTTGTGCGTATGGAAAATTTCTGGGATGTTTTATTTCAGCTCATGAAACATGGGACCAACACTTTACATGTTGCATCGCATACGCTATCACAACAGCTGTTCGTCACTTGACTGTCATACGGAAAATTCCTTCCTGGATCAGATGTGTGAAAAGTAATCAATCAGCTGGACACCAAATGCGCATCCAACAAGTACTATGTATAATTATTGAAGAACCACGTTAATGACAGTATCGATTTAGGTTTCAAGTATTAAGGTAAGTAGTCCATTTTGCAATGCATACATTATTTGGGATTTGTGCGCCCATGAAAATAGTTTGAAAGTTACATGGCATTTTTGAGATCTCTATTAGATAGTCATTTAGCAGATGCTCTTATCCAGAGCGACTTACAGTTAACTGCATTCAACTTAAGATAGCTAGGTGGGACAACCACATATCACAGGCATAGAAAGTTTTAAAAAATCTCAATAACGTAGCTATCAGTAGAGTCAGAGCTAGAAGAGGGGGTGGGGTGGGGTGGGGGAGGATGATTATTTAAGATACTGTTTGAAGAGGTAGGGTTTCAGATGTATTTGGAAAATGGGCAGGGACTGCAGTCCTTCAGGGGGAAGCTGGTTCCACCATTGGGGTGCCAGGACAGAGAAGAGCTTGGACTGGGCTGAGTGGGAGCTTCCCTCCCGTAGGGGCGGAAGGGCTAAGAGACCTGAGGTGGAAGAACGGAGTGCCCGGGTTGGGTTGTAGGGTTTGAGAATAGCCTGAAGGTAGGGAGGGGCAGTTCCTTTTGCTGTTCCGTAGGTAAGCACCATGGTCTTGTAGTAGATGCGAGCTTCGACTGGAAGCCAGTGGAGTGTGCGTAGAAGCAGGGTGACATGAGAGAACTTGGGAAGGTTGAAAACCAGGCGGGCTGATGCGTTCTGAATAAGTTGCAGGGGTTTGATGGCACAAGCGGGGAGCCCAGCCAACAGCGAGTTGCAGTAGTCCAGACGGGAGTGGACAAGTGCCTGGTTTAGGCCGCATCCTGTGTGAGGTAGGATTGTACTCTATGAATGTTGTAGAGCATGAACCTGCAGGAGCGGGTCACTGCTTTGATGTTTGCAGAGACCGACAAGGTGTTGTCCAAGGCCACGCCAAGGTTCTTTGCACTCTGGGAGGGCGACACTGGAGTTGTCAACCGTGATGGAGAGGTCTTTGAGTGGGCAGGCCTTCCCCGAGAGGAAGAGCAGTTCCATCTTGTCGAGGTTGAGCTTGAGGTGGTGGGCCGACATCCAAGTTGAGATATCTGCTAGGCATGCAGAGATGCGTGTCGCCACCTGGGTGTCAGAAGGGGGGGAAGGAGAAAAGTGTCATCTGCATAGCAATGATAGGAGAGACCATGTGAGGATATGACGGAGCCGAGTGACTTTTTGTATAGAGAGAAGAGGAGAGGGCCTAGAACCGAGGGTTAAGGAGGGAGGAGAAGATGGAAAATAGTTTCCTAGGGTTAGAGGCAGAAGCTTGAAATGTAGAGTGGTAGAAAGTGGCTTTAGCAGCGGATACAGAGGAAGAGAAGGTAGAGCGGAGGGAGTGAAAGGATGATTAGACTTCTGGAGGACCTGTTTTCCTCCATTTTTGCTCAGCTGCCTGCAGCCCTGTTCTGTAAGCTCGCAATGAGTCACTCAGCCACAGAGCAGGAGGGAGGTCCGAGCCAGCTTGGGAGGAAAGGGGACAGTGCGATTCATAGGATGTAGAAAGGAAGGAGAGTAGGGTCGACGAAGCAGAATCAGGAGGGAGAAAGATTTAGCAGAAGGGAGAAATTATAGGATAGAAGAGGAGAGTAGTGGAAGAGAGAGCAAAGATGGCGCATGACCATCTGGGTAGGGGCTGAATGGTTAGGGTTGGAGGAAAGGGAGACAGAAAAGGAAACCATGTAGTGATCAGAGACCTGGAGGGTGGTTACAGTGAGATTAGTAGGCGAGCGGCCTCTAGTAAAGATGAGGTCAAGCGTATTGCTTACCTTGTGAGTTGGAGGGGATTGGGAAAAGGTGAAGTCAAGAGGCAAGGAGGGGAAAGAGAGTTGTAAAGAAATTAATCGAAGGCAGACGTCGGGAGGTTGAAGTCGCCAAGTACGAAGAACGGTGAGCCATCATCAGGAAATGAGCTTATCAATGTATGCACGCATGACTGTAAGTCGCTTTGGATAAAAGCGTCTGCTAAATGGCATATTATTATCATCAAGGTGTCAAGCTCATTGAGGAACTCTCCAAGGGCACCTTGTGGGCGATAGATGACAATTATGTTAAGCTTGAGTGGACAAGTGACAGTATGGAATTCAAATGAGGTGATGGACAAGTGAGAGAGGGAGAAATTGAAAATCTCCACTTAGGAGAAATGAGTAGACCTGTGCCACCACCGCAACGACTAGATGCTCTCGGACTATGAGAGAAAACATAGTCAAATTAAGAAAGAGCAGCTGGAGTAGCAATGTTCTCTGGGGTGATCCATGTCTCCGTCAGGGTCAAAAAGTCAAGGGACTGAGGGGCAGCATAGGCTGAGATGAACTTGGCGTTCTTGACCACAGATCGGCAGTTCCAAACGCTGCCAGAGACCCGGAATTCCACATGGGTTGTGCGCGCAGGGTACACTAAATTAGAAGGGTTGCAGCCAAGGGGTGGGGAGCGTCTGTGAAGCCTTCAGGGAGAGGTGCGTACAGGTATAGAAAACACACACATAGTTGACAAAGCTACAAAAGAGCAAAATTAGATAATCTGTAAATAACTAGGTAAGATACTCAAGTGAGAGAGTGGTGTGGAGCCTTCCTCTCTTTCCTTCCTCAAACAACTCTGCAGAACCGTCTTTGTTTCGGCGACGGTCTTAGTTTTGCGACAAAACTGCCACAAGTTGTCCAGTGTAGAAAATCCTCACTGGTACCCTTGTTTATAGAAAGACCCAATTGCATTACCGCGCTAACCAGCTTCAGCAAGCCTTAGGAGGACACCAGATTTGATTATGTGTCTAAAAGTGCTCTACGTATTAATTCGGAGGGCCGTCCTAACCGGCGCACCATTGTTTGGTTCAGACAGCAGATCTCAGTTTGCAGTTGGAGAATTCAAAGGGTTCATTCTTGTAGAAGCGTGGATAAATACACATTTCTGGCCACTCCTGCCCAGTAATTTCTTCTTCTCCTTCAGACTTCCCTGAATAAACACGTTGTAATTAGAAATGGTATTTGCCGTCTGTCAGTGCAGTGGCCTAGCTACAAGGCATCAGAGAACATGTCTATATTTGAACCCCCAGCCGCTCTCTGCAGATCGTTCAATCCAATGGACATGGTGGACCATAATTACATCTTAGAGCCTCTTGGCAGAGATTTCTTTGATTCAGTCTGATTCAGGTCTCTGCCTAGAACAGGTTCACACTAGGACACATTTGGCAACAGGCTCAAGTTCGCGCCACTTTTTCGGGAGCTACAGTGAGGGAAAAAAGTATTTGATCCCCTGCTGATTTTGTACGTTTGCCCACTGACAAAGACATTATCAGTCTATCATTTTAATGGTAGGTTTATTTGAACAGTGAGAGACAGAATAACAACAAAAACATCCAGAAAAACGCATGTCAAAAATGTTATAAATTGATTAGCATTTTAATGAGGGAAATAAGTATTTGACCCCCTCTTAATCAGAAAGATTTCTGGCTCCCAGGTGTCTTTTATACAGGTAACGAGCTGAGATTAGGAGCACACTCTTAAAGGGAGTGCTCCTAATCTCAGCGTGTTACCTGTATAAAAGACACCTGTCCACAGAAGCAATCAATCAATCAGATTCCAAACTCTCCACCATGGCCAAGACCAAAGAGCTCTCCAAGGATATCAGGGACAAGATTGTAGACCTACACAAGGCTGGAATGGGCTACAAGACCATCGCCAAGCAGCTTGGTGAGAAGGTGACAACAGTTGGTGCGATTATTCGCAAATGGAAGAAACACAAAAGAACTGTCAATCTCCCTCGGCCTGGGGCTCCATGCAAGATCTCACCTCATGGAGTTGCAATGATCATGAGAACGGTGAGGAATCAGCCCAGAACTACACGGGAGGATCTTGTCAATGAAGCTGGGACCATAGTCACCAAGAAAACAATTGGTAACACACTACGCCGTGAAGGACTGAAATCCTGCAGCGCCCGCAAGGTCCCCCTGCTCAAGAAAGCACATATACAGGCCCGTCTGAAGTTTGCCAATGAACATCTGAATGATTCAGAGGAGAACTGGGTGAAAGTGTTGTGGTCAGATGAGACCAAAATCGAGCTCTTTGGCATCAACTCAACTCGCCGTGTTTGGAGGAGGAGGAATGCTGCCTATGACCCCAAGAACACCATCCCCACCGTCAAACATGGAGGTGGAAACATTATGCTTTGGGGGTGTTTTTCTGCTAAGGGGACAGGACAACTTCACCGCATCAAAGGGACGATGGACGGCACCATGTACCGTCAAATCTTGGGTGAGAACCTCCTTCCCTCAGCCAGGGCATTGAAAAGGGGTCGTGGATGGGTATTCCAGCATGACAATGACCCAAAACACACGGCCAAGGCAACAAAGGAGTGGCTCAAGAAGAAGCACATTAAGGTCCTAGAGTGGCCTAGCCAGTCTCCAGACCTTAATCCCATAGAACATCTGTGGAGGGAGCTGAAGGTTCGAGTTGCCAAACATCAGCCTCGAAACCTTAATGACTTGGAGAAGATCTGCAAAGAGGAGTGGGACAAAATCCCTCCTGAGATGTGTGCAAACCTGGTGGCCAACTACAAGAAACGTCTGACCTCTGTAATTGCCAACAAGGGTTTTGCCACCAAGTACTAAGTCATGTTTTGCAAAGGGGTCAAATACTTATTTCCCTCATTAAAATGCAAATCAATTTATAACATTTTTTACATGCGTTCTTCTGGATTTTTTTGTTGTTAGTCTGTCTCTCACTGTTCAAATAAACCTACCATTAAAATTATAGACTGATCATGTCTTTGTCAGTGGGCAAATGTACAAAATCAGCAGGGGATCAAATACTTTTTTTCCCTCACTGTAATAAAAAACATGAAACATAAAGAAAACTGAGAAACATTCATTGCTAAGTTGATCCCCTTCTTTTTTCCTTCCACCTCACTAGATACTAGGTACTATGTATCACTATGTATTTTCTGTTATGTGCTAGATTCAATCAAAATGACATTAAACTTGCCTTAGTAATCCTAAGCAACAATGCACCCCAGTTTTTCAGCCACCAACACAGTCACATAGGTACACAGCTCTATTGTGAGTCGCTCCAGACAAAATGACAAAAATATAAAAATAATCATATAAACGGGACCCAGCTGACTAACCCGTCGTCTCAGGCGGTCGCGTTCCTCCCGGATGGCGTTCATGGTGGCCTTGGTGCGGTTCAGATCCTCCTCCTTGGAGCACAGCATGGCTGTCAAGCTCTCGTTCTCTTCCCTCAGGCCTGCCAGCTCCTTCTCCCAGCGCACCCGCTCCTCCGACAGGCTGGGGTAGAAGTCCCGGCCCAGGGCCCCTTCGATCTCCTCCACCGTCTGGGGGAAATGAGGAAAGGACAGAGGGGGAATGTTATTTTATGGCATGCCTTTTTACAGTGCAGTATGTATAGTGTTGAGATTGCGATTACATGGTCACAATTCTAGTAACCAAATGTGAATGACTCTGGATTCTCTGGGACTCAATGAAAATGGCATTACAAAGAAGAACCATTTGGTACCTTGATGTAGCCCCAAGAAAGAGACAAGAAAATTATATGAGAAAAATTTAAACAAAGAACAGAGACAAAACAAAAGTGAGACAGACAAAACAAGAATATCAAACATGTCAGGCACATACATTTTCACACAGGATTTTCCCCTGTCGGTTCACCATTATAATGTTCATAATTTGTGGGTAGTGTAGCCCTACACCATGTGTCTCAATTTACATGAGTAGAACAAGCATCCAAGACTATGATGTATGTACACATGTCCTTTTCCTCTTTTTATCCAGTGGAACAAACCTCTGATCTCCCAAAGTGTGCATGTGTGTGTGCGTGTGAGATATGGCAGAGGGTTGGAGTCTATGACCATGTCTGCCTCTACAGATCCTCATCTCTGGTGAGTGATTCATAGGCGTGTAGTGGGCTTAGAGACTGGGCTTAGAGACAGGCCTGAGTCCTGGCTTTATCTGTCCTCCACCACGGAGAGTGAATCTCTCTTATCCCTCTATCCACCTAGCCCTCTCATCCCTCCATCTCCCTCTCAGCTCCCAGACAGAGAGAGAGAGAGGGAATATGAGGACGAGGAAGGAAAGGGAATGAGCATGAAATCCCAAGTCTCATTGACTGCTGTAGATCCCAGACCAGCCCAGCACCCATTTAACCTTTAAATGAACAGATAAGTCTACCCCAGCATGGCTAGGATAAGCCACAGAGAATCCCAAGACTGTGCAAAGCTGTCATCAAGGCAAAGGGTAGCTACTTTGAAGAATCTCAAACATAAAATATATTTTGATTTGTTTAACACTTTTTTGGTTACTACATGATTCCATATGTGTTATTTCATAGTTTTGATGTCTTCACTATTATTCTAAAATGTAGAAAATAGTAAAAATAAAGAAAAACCCTTGAATGAGTAGGTGTTCTAAAACTTTTGAACGGTAGTGTATGTATTTTACACTCTCTTATTAAACTTGAGACTTCATGGTAGCTGATTCTGGTGGGTTTAAGGCGGCATGGTGTCTATGGGCTCTATATCATATAAAGTACAGCACCTCTCCCTCTGTATGAGGTCTGGATCGGCTTTATCAACTGAATCGAAAACTGTTTTATAAACCCAACTACCGCTATGGAACATGTGGAGTAACTTAACCTTGTCAGTGTCGCATGAATACCCAATATCTATTCATAGGCTTAGTACATGGTAATGGGTTGGGCCCACATTCACAACGGGATACCATGGCCCAATCACAAACCCATCCCTAGACACTTGGCTGAGTCTCCTCGCAAATCTTAAAGGCCTGGCTAGGTCGGTGTAGGAAAAATGGTATCCAATCCACATCTCATACTCATTGGACAAGTATTGTTTCTATCAAATGACATACATTCCGTTATTTTAGATACATTTTTGCGAGGGAGACAACATTAGGACACTCAGTCTAGACACGACTCCAGGGATCGGTTTGGGATTAAGCCTCAGCTGGAAATGTGAAGGCGTTCATTTTTCTTCCCACAAAATGTAATTTTTACATTTTAGTCATTTAGCAGACGCTCTTATCCAGAGCGACTTACAGTTAGTGAGTGCATAATTTAAAAAAATGTCATATTGGTCCCCCGTGGGAATCGAACCCACAACCCTGGCGTTGCTAGCGCCATGCTCTACCAACTGAGCTACACGGGACTATGTAATTGGATTAGGAATAAGTAAAGTCAGATTCATAATGGAATAAACCAGCTCGATTTCCTCTCTTTCAAGCCCAAGGAGAAAGCTCTTGTCCTCATCCTAATCGATTAGCACTGGTTGTGTCCAGCCAACAAAAGGTAGAGAAATTAAATACAAGAACAGTGTTCAAATACTTCTTTGACATTAAGTTTTAGGACCGAGGATTTAGGATTCCGTTTTGGAATCACAAACTGAATTTGCTAGCCAAGTTCAATTTGTTTGTTAGAAAATGTAGATACACTACATGGCCAAAAGTATGTGGACACCTCCTTGTCGAACATCTCATTCGAAAATCATGGGCATTAATATGGAGTTGGTCCCCCCTTTGCTGCTATAACAGCCTCCACTCTTCTGGGAAGGCTTTCCACTAGATGTTGGAACATTACTGAGTGGACTTGCTTCCATTCAGCCACAAGAGCATTAATGAGGTCGAGGACTGATGTTGGGCTGTTAGGCCTGGCTCGCATTCGTCGTCCCAATTCATCTCAAAGGTGTTCGATGGGGTTGAGGTCAGGGCTTTGGGCAGGCCTGTCAAGTTCTTCCACACCGATCTCGCAAACCATTTCTGTATGGACTTCGCTTTATGCACGGAGCATTGTCATCGTCTAGAATGTCATTGTATGCTGTAGCGAACAGATCTTGTGCTGACGTTGCTTCCAGAGGCAGTTTGGAACTCGGTAGTGAGTGTTGCAACCAAGGACAGATTATTTTTATGTGCTACGCACTTCAGCACTCGGCAGTCCCATTCTGTGAGCTTGTGTGGCCTCCCACTTCGCAGCTGAGCCATTGTTGCTCCTAGACGTTTCCACTTCCAATAACAGCACTTACAGTTGACCGGGGCAGCTCTAGCAGGGAATAAATTTGACGAACTGACTTGTTGGAAAGGTGGCATCCTATGACGGTGCCACGTTGAAAGTCACGGACCAATACGGGCCATTCTACTGCCAATGTTTGTCTAAGGAGATTGCATGGCTGTGCATTCGATTTTATACAACTGTCAGCAACGGGTGTGGCTGAAATAGCCAAATCCACTAATTTGAAGGGGTGTCCACATACTTTGGGCCATATAGTGTAGAGGAATATTAAGTATCCTTTGTTTAGCTATCTGTCCTCTATTGCTGCTCTGACACAATGGTTTGTGACGGAGGTCCATTCAGGCTGATAAAATAAAGCCAAGTAAATCCATTCTCCCACATTACAGTGACTGTCACTAAAGGAATGCCAGTGATGGTGATTGTCTGTTAAGCCTTTAGTAGTCTTAACACGAAGGACATATTTCCATTGAGCCGTCAGCTCATATTCAGTGAAATTACTAGGTGTATGAGGCAAGGAGCTCCCTTCAGTCTATCGCTTTCTCGCTCTCCGGCCTTCACTCTGCCTCTCTCATTCTCCCTCTACTTCTTCCTTCATCTTCCTTTCCAACTCTCTCTCGGTTCCTTTCTCTATTTCTATCCATCTCCACATTTTTCTGTGTCTATAGGTCTCTTCCCCCCCCCCTCTCATTCTCCCATCTTTCAATGTGTATGCGTGTTTGTGTGTTGTATAATCATTTTGCGAGGAAACCAATAGCTAGCAGACTGAATTCCTCTCAGGACTGCTGGCCCACCCATCGCTGCAAAGACGACAACCAGGCAGACAGGGTCCCATTACCAGAGCTGAGTCATCACCGTGGGGACCACCATCATGCCCCCATCAGTCTGAGACATTAGGCTGACATCAGTCTGACTTACACAGGCCCCGGCCCCAGGCCGAGACAGGCGGTTGGTTACTGCTGGGTCCAACCCAGGGTCACCCCAGGACCCCTACTGACTGATTACTGGAAGTGGCTCAATTCTTCCAGCAGGACAGTTCAACATCATATGACAGTTTGTGTTATTATAACTCATCAAACTCTCTTTTATTTACAGTGTCTGTGAATGCATTTGATAGGAGAGGTTTGCACACCAGTATTGGGTTCACCTATATTCATCTATCCTGCATGTTGTATTTTCTCACTCTGTCCACTCTTAATCATCCTTCACTCTTTATTCCCAATTAATTGTGTTTATAATGAGGAAGGAATATGACTTTCTAAAATGGGTCTCAGTCTTTTCCTGGTGTCTTACCTTGATGGCGAGGTCACAGTGTTCGCTGGCGGTGGTCAGCTGCTCTATCTGGCGGTCCACCTCGGCCACAGACAGGCTGCATGTGCTCTTCTTCCTCCCACACAGCACGCTCTCCAGCCCCGTCAGAACCCGCTGCAGCTCCGAGTTTAGGTCACTGCAGTTGTCTACACGGCGAAAATACAGGGCCGCGGTCAGACTTAACTGGTCTAAGAACAGATCAATGTTTAAAAACCCTAATGTAATGTCAGGAAAACAGAGTTCAGGTCACTGCAGTAGTCTACAGGGAGGAAGCCCAGGGCCAGGGTCAAATAAACTGATCTGGTATCAGATGAATGAATGCCAGTGTGACTGATACAGGGAGAAATAATAGGGTACAGAGATCTAGGAGAAAATAGTCAAACCTCAATGTGCCAAGAACAACACAACTACTGTAGTCTGCATGAGCAAAGTGACCTTGTTAGCATGGCAGCATAGTGATGATGTATTGTGTGCTAGTGCCATACTAATAACCAGCCATGTGCTAAATGCTAATGGTTTAACTGAATGCCCGAGGCTGACTGGAGGAATGCTGCAGGCTAGTAAAACACTCATTAAACCACATCACAGACGTCTACTGTTTAGAGAGCACAATACAAAACACACCACATAACTATCTGAGAGAAAGACAACAGTGATGAAGATACAAGCAGGATCATAATTTTTTTATGAAAACATTGTCATTTTGTACATATATCCACAGTGACCTACAGTTAACACCTGCGGGAATCAAACCCACAACCCTGGGGTTGCAAGGCAAGCAACTAGCTCCAACCAAAGCTTCATCATCACATTCAAAGCTTCAGTTCCCTATATGACTGAGTCTGTAATACCAACATGTTTCAAGCAGACCACCATAGTCCCCGTGCCCAAGGACTCTAAGATAACCTGCTTAAATGACTACCGAACGGTAGCACTGACGTCTGTAGCCATGAAGTGCTTTGAAAGGCTGGTCATGGCTCACATCAACACCATTATCCCAGAAACCCTAGACCCACTCCAATTTGCATACCGCCCCAACAGATCCACAGATGATGCAATCTCCATTGCACTCCACACTGCCCTTTCCCACCTGGATAAGAGGAACACCTACGTGAGAATGCTATTCATTGACTACAGCTCAGCATTCAACACGATAGTGCCCTCAAAGCTCATCACTAAGCTAAGGATCCTGGGACTAAACACCTCCCTCTGCAACTGGATCCTGGACTTCCTGACGGGCCGCCCCCAGGTGGTAAGGGTAGGTAACAACACATCTGCCACACTGATCCTCAACACGGGGGCCCCTCAGGGGTGCGTGCTCAGTCCCCTCCTGTACTCCATGTTCACCCATGACTGCATGGCCAGGCACGACTCCAACACCATCATTAAGTTTGCCGACGACACAATAGTGGTAGGCCATGAACACCGACAACAATGAGACAGCCTATAGGGAGGAGGTCAGAGACCTGGCCGTGTGGTGCCAGGATAACAACCTCTCCCTCAACGTGACCAAAACAAAGGAGATGATTGTGGACTACAGGAAAAAAATGAGGACTGAGCACGCCCCCATTCTCATCGACGGGGCTGCAGTGGAACAGGTTGAGAGCTTCAAGTTCCTTGGTGTCCACATCACCAACGAACTATCATGGTCCAAACTCACCAAGACAGTCGTGAAGAGGGCACGACAAAGCCTATTCCCCCTCAGGAGACTGAAAAGATTTGGCATGGGTCCTCAGATCCTCAAAAAAATTCTACAGCTGCACCATCGAGAGCATCCTGACTGGTTGCATCACCACCTGGTATGGCAACTGCTTGGCCTCCGACCGTAAGGCACTACAGAGGGTAGTGCGTATGGCCCAGTACATCACTGGGGCCAAGCTTCCTGCCATCCAGGACCTCTATACCAGGCGGTGTCAGAGGAAGGCCCTCAAAATTGTCAAAGACTCCAGCCACCCTAGTCATAGACTGTTCTCTCTGCTACCGCACGGCAAGCGGTACCGGAGTGCCAAGTCTAGGTCCAAAAGACTTCTCAACAGCTTCTACCCCCAAGCCATAAGACTCCTGAACAGCTAATCATGGCTACCCGGACTATTTGCACTGCCCCCCACCCCATCTTTTTACTTTTAGTCTGCTCCGTACTCTGTTAATCTACTTTATGCATACGTGACCACTTTAACTCTACCCACATGTCACATATTACTTCAACTACCTCAACTAGCCGGTGCCCCCACCCATTGACTCTGCACCGGTACCCCCCTGTATATATAGCCTCCCTACTGTTATTTTATTTTACTTCTGCTCTTTTTTTCTCAACACTTTGTTGTTTAATTCTACTTTTTTATTACAAATAAATGCACTGTTGGTTAAGGGCTGTAAGTAAGCATTTCACTGTAATGTCTGCACCTGTTGTGTTCGGCGCATGTGGCCAATAACATTTGATTTGATTTGATTTATTAACTGTGTCAACTTCTTTATCTCAAGCGATACAACTTCATATCTCCAGAGGCAATCAAATTCGCTCATCGGAAACTCATTTAAATTAGCATATTAATACAATCCCTGCAAAGCAGCAAAGACATGCAATGCGATGGTTAGCATCTGCTGCCATATTGCATCCAAAATAAGATCATGATTATTGTCCCAGTCCTAGACAAACATTGCCTGGGTACATTGTGTGGGAAATTAAAATGTGGAGAGTGGCAGATGTATTTCCCCAAGTGTCCCCTTAAGTGCAGGTTTTGCCAACAATGCAAATGCAATTAGTATTGTGCGAAGGAATGTGATGATTAACAAAACTTGAATTTGTTTCCTAAACAATTTCCTGACTGGTGAAATCCTGTTTGTGTGGGGATAAGATTGCCCCGGCTACAGCCAGAGACAGAGGACTGTGAAGATTGAAAATATATATATATTCTCGCTCTCTGCTAAACGTTGAGGATAATGAATAAGAGAAACCGATTAAGCTCTTTACCATTGACAAGTGATTGCTGGGTGCTCTCAGCACCACTGATAGAGGGGAGTATTAATAGCATCTTGAAGGAACTGCCGTGCAGTGTTGTTTGGGCAAAATTATTCTGTTACAGACCCAACAGTGTGTTTGTGCACTCTCCCACAATGGAAAATTGATTCAGCAGAGTGCTGAATCAATTTTCCATTGTGGGAGAGTGCACAAACACACACATGCACACACAGACACACACTCACTCTGTCAGAGACACATACGTACACACACCTACACACGCACATAACTGCTCCTCATTCTATCTCCAGTAGAAGCCTATAATTGTTTATTGGGTGCCATCAACCCTATAGCCATTGGTTTGTAACAGGCCATCCATCAAGGGAGTACATGCACAGATAGGGAACCGAGTCTCTCTATGGGAGAGATGATTAAAATGAACTACTGATCAAAGCAGTTATTAGTGACAAAGATGAGTAGAGTGAGAGCATAAACACTACATGACCAAGAGTATGTGGACACCTACTCGTCGAACATCTCATTCCAAAATTATGGCCATTTGGTATATGGTATTTGATTAGGATCCCCATTAGCTGTTGCAAAAGCAGCAGCTACTCTTCCTGGGGTCCACACAAAACATGAAATAATTCTGAACATTAATAGACAAGAACAGCTCAAGGACAAAACTACATAAAACATTTTTTAAAGGCACACGTAGCCTACATATCAATATATACACACAAACTATCTAGGTCAAATAGGGGAGAGGCGTTGTGCCGTGAGGTATTGCTCTATTTATTTTTTTGAAATCAGGTTTACTGTTTATTTGAGCAATATGAGATGGAACGGAGTTCCATGCAATTATGGCTCTATATAATACTGTACGCTTTCTTGAATTTGTTCTGGATTTGGGGGCTGTGAAAAGACCCCTGGTGGCATGTCTGGTGGAGTAAGTGTGTGTGTCAGAGCTGTGTGTAAGTTGACTATGCAAACAATTTGGGATTTTCAACACAATGTTTCTTATAAAAAGAAGAAGTGATTCAGTCAGTCTCTCCTCAAAACTTAGCCAAGAGAGACTGGCATGCTTAGTATTTATATCAGCCCTCTGATTACAATGAAGAGCAAGACGTGCCGCTCTGTTTTGGGCCAGCTGCAGCTTAACTAGGTCTTTCCTTGCAGCACTGGACCACACGACTGGACAATAATCAAGATTAGACAAAACTAGAGCCTGCAGAACTTGCTTTTTGGAGTGTGGTGTCAAAAAAGCAGAGCATCTCTTTATGTTTTGACCATGATCATTTACAATCTAAGGTAACGCCAAGTAATTTAGTCTCCTCAACTTGTTCAATAGCCACACCATTCATTACCAGACTGCAACTCTTTGTTAAGGGTTTCAGTGACTTCATTAGCTGTGGTTGCTGATGCGTATAGTGTTGAATCATCAGCATACATGGACACACATGCTTTGGTTAATGCCAGTGGCAGGTCATTGGTAAAAAATAGAAACGAGAAGAGGGCCTAGAGAGCTGCCCTGTGGTACACCACACTTTACATGTTCGACATTAGTGAAGCTTCCATTAAATAAAATCCTTTGAGTTCTATTAGACAGATAGCTCTGAATCCACGATATGGCAGAGGTTGAAAAGCCATAACATATGTTTTTTCAACAACAGGTTATGGTCAATAATATCAAAGGTTGAACTGAAATCTAACAGTACAGCTCCCACAATCATCTTATTATCAATTTCTTTCAACCAATCATCAGTCATTTGGGTCAGTGCAGTACATGTTGAGTGCCCTTCCCTATAAGCATGCTGAAAGTCTGTTGTTAATTTGTTTACAGAAAAATAGCATTGTCTTTGGTCAAACACCATTTTTTCCAACAGTTTGCTAAGAGCTGGGAGCAAGCTTATAGGTCTGCTGTTAGAACCAGTAAAGGCCGCTTTACCATTCTTGGGTAGCGGAATTACTTTGGCTTCCCTCCAGGCCTGAGGACAAAGACTTTCCTCTAGGCTCAGATTAAAGATATGACAGATAGGAGTGTCTATAGAGTCAGCTACCATCCTCAGTAGCTTTCCATCTAAATTGTCAATGCCAGGAGGTTTGTCATTATTGATCGATAATCAATGAACACTAACTTTACAAAATTCAAACTTGCTATGATTTTCTTTAATTATTTGTTGTTTTATGCAGGCTCACTGTTCATTGTTGGCATTTCTTGCCTAAGTTTGCCCACTTTGCTAATGAAGTAATCATTAAAATAGCCATCTGATTCGATGAAAGATGGATTTGATTTTGTCTTTCTGCCCATAATTTCATTTAAAGTACTCCAAAGTTTTGTTTCCATCATTCTTTATATAATTGATCTTGGCTTCATAATACAGTTTTCTTCTTCTTTTTTGTTGAGTTTAGTCACATAATTTCTCAAATTTGCAGTAAGTCAGCCAGTCAGATGTGCAGCCAGACTTATTAGCCACTCCTTTTGCCCCATCTCTTTCAACCAAACAGTTTTTCAATTCCTCATCAATCCATGGAGCATTAACAGTTCTAACAGTCATTTTCCTAACAGGTGCATGTTTATCAATAATTGGAAGAAGCAATTTCATCAATTCGTCTGGATGCTCCTTATTAATCACATCAG
Organism: Coregonus clupeaformis; assembly: GCF_020615455.1. Classification (NCBI taxonomy): domain Eukaryota; kingdom Metazoa; phylum Chordata; class Actinopteri; order Salmoniformes; family Salmonidae; genus Coregonus; species Coregonus clupeaformis. The sequence goes on along the minus strand of NC_059206.1, from coordinate 39,194,064 downwards.
ACCAACAAATATTATTTACTCACCCACAGTCACAGCAAAATCTTTTGTACGATCTCTTATACACTATTTTAGGCCCAGCTGTTGGAACTTCGGCTTTCCTGGATATAGCCACTATATTGTGATCACTGTATCCAATGGGTACGGATACAGCTTTAGAACAAAGTTCTACAGTATTAGTAAAAATGTGATCTTGTTCCTGTAGTGTTTGTAAACACCCTGGTAGGTTGATTAATAACCTGAACCAGATTACAGGCACTGGTTAAAGTAAGAAGCTTCCTCTTGAGCGGACAGCTTGATGAAAACCAGTCAATATTCAGGTCCCCAAGAAAGTAGACCTCTCTGTTTACATCACATACACTATCAAGCATTTCATACATATTATTTAGATACTGACTGTTTGCACTTGGTGGCCTATAGTAACACCCCAAAATAAAAGGCTTTCGATGTGGCAAGTGAACCTGCAATCACAACACTTCAATAACACTTGACATAAGATCTTCTCTAAGCATTACAGGGATATGACTCTGAATATATACAGCAACACCTCCCCCATAAGCATTTCTGTCTCTTCTATAGATGTTATTTCTTGTATTGCTACTGCTGTATCATCAAATGAATTATCTAAGTGAGTCTCAGAAATGGCTAATATATGAATGTTATCTGACGTTAGCAAGTTATTGTTTTCATGAACCTTATTTCTAAGGCTACATATATTAACATGGGCTATTTTCAGCACTTTCCTGGGTAGCTTATCAGAGATAAACATAATACTGAAAAGAGCAAACAAAGCAAAGAAATATACATTCAGCAGTCCATTAATCAATTGGTGTGTGTGTGTGCTGTGGGGTTGAAGCTACGAACCCAGGCTTCTGGGAGGGAGGGTGGACAATGAGCCTGTCATAGCGGATGTAAGCAATGTCCCCACGAGCTCTGGCAGCTTAATATGGAGTTGGTCACCCATTTGCTGCTATAACAGCCTCCACTCTTCTGGGAAAGCTTTCCACTAGATGTTGGAACATTGCTGCAGGGACTTGCTTCCATTCAGCCACAAGCGCATTAGTGAGGTCGGGCACTGATGTTTGGAGATTAGGCCTGGCTCGCAGTCGGCGTTCCAACTCATCCCAAAGGTGTTCGATGGGGTTGAGGTCAGGGCTCTGTGCAGGCCAATCAAGTTCTTCCACACCGATCTCGCAAACCATTTCTGTATGGACTTCGCTTTGTGCACGGAGGCAGTGTCATGCTGAAACAGGGAAGGGCCTTCCCCAAACTGTTGCCACAAAGTTGAAAGCAGAGAATCGTCTAGAATGTAATTGTATGCTGTAGCATTAAGATTTCCCTTCACTGGAACTAAGGAGGCTAGCCCGAACCATGAAAAACAGCCCCAGACCATTATTCCTCCTCTACCAAACTTTACAGTTGGCACTATGCATTCGGACAGGTAGCGTTCTCCTGGCATCTGCCAAACCCAGATTCGTCCGTCGGACTGCCAGATGGTGAAGCGTGATTCATCAATCCAGAGAACACGTTTCCACTGCTCCAGAGTCCAATGGCGGCGAGCTTTATATCATTCCAGCCGACGCTTGGCATTGTGCATGGTGATCTTAGGCTTGTGTGCGGCTGCTCGGCCATGGAAACCCATTTCGTGAAGCTTCCAACGAACAGATCTTGTGCTGACGTTGCTTCCAGAGGCAGTTTGGAACTCGGTAGTGAGTGTTGCAACCGAGGACAGACAATTTTTACGTGCTAGGCGCTTCAGCACTTGGCGGTCCCGTTCTGTGAGCTTGTGTGGCCTACCACTTCGCAGCTGAGCCATTGTTGCTCCTATATGTTTCCCCTTCACAATAACAGCACTTATAGTTGACCGGGGCAGCTCTAGCAGGGCAGAAATTTGACAAACTCACTTGTTGGAAAGGTGGCATCCTATGATGGTGCCACGTTGAAAGTCACTGAGCTCTTCAGTAAGGCCATTCTACTGCCAATGTTTGTCTATGGAGATTGCATGGCTGTGTGCTCGATTTTATACACCTGTCAGCAACGGGTGTGGCTGAAATAGCCGAATCCACTAATTTGAAGGGGTGTCCACATACTTTTGTATATATAGTGAGCATTCATTCTACTGGTTGTGTAGAACCAACTCCTGATCAATGCAATGGCTTGTGACTGTTGTGAATGTGTCCTCTAAACCGGAGTATGAAGATATTTGGAGCAAGTTAAAAGAATGCAATCGGGTCTGGGTGAACTTCACTGCTCTTAAACAGAGTTTGCACTTAACTAACGTGCTGTTATCAGGAGTCGATTGTACATGGGTTTAGCTTAACTTGATATACAGTCAAGCAGGACAGGCACATTGGGTCCTTCCTTACCCATGTCGGCTGTCACCAGGGTGGAGTGGTTTTCAGGCAGTGAGACGGACGCCCCGTCCTGGTCCAGGCTGTGTCCGTCCTCGTTGACCTCCTGCTGGCTGTGGCTGAGCTCTGAACGCAGCTCTGAAAACTCATCCTCCTCCCTGGGGGGCAGAGGGTCACAAAGTTATGTCTGAGTTCGGTCAAACAGATAAGACAGTAGCCTTGTTGCCAGATCTGTTTGTGCTTGGATAACGCTGTCATGGCAAATGACAGATCTGGCAGCAAAGTGGGCATGACTCACACATATTTTCAAAAGAAGGAATTCCTACACGATTCAGTTTTTCACTTCAATGTCATTTTCATGACCACCCCCCATGGCCATAGGACAGATGGTGGTGTACAGAATCTAGCAGTGGGAATGACAGATCTGTTTGTTTTGTAGGGTATGAGCTATTAATCAAATAATAGCAGACACAGTAACCATGCATCATGTTAATCCTAAAAGCTTTGAATATAGTTAACATGGTTCATTTCTGGAAGAAATGACCTGAGAGAACCTATAGATGGCCCTTTGATCCGTCTGAGATCTAGCCTATATACTGTAGGCTTAGCATTAGTTAACCTGTAAAACGGCAATATACAGCCATTTCATGTGATTAGCTATGCCTTATAAAACATGGAAATATATACCTTTCATTTATGCCAGTGGTAAGAATTTGTCCTTTTCAAATATGCACACTTTCCACATGAAATGCAAGCTGATTGCCCCTTTACGGCACGTATACAGTGCCGTCAGAAAGTATTCAGACCCCTTGACTTTTTCCACATTTTGTTGTGTTATAGCCTGAATTTAAAATGGATTAAATTGAGATTGTCACTGGCCTACACACAATAACCCAGAAGAATAGTAGAATTATGTTTTTAGAAATATTTACAAATTAACAAAACATTCTGAAAAAGCTGAAATGTCTTGAGTCAATAAGTATTCAACCCCTTTGTTATGGCAAGCCTTAATAAGTTCAGGAGTAAAAATGTAGTTAACAAGTCATAGAATAAGTTGCATGGACTCACTCTGTGTGCAATAATAGTGTTTAAAATTATTTTTGAATGACTACCTCATCTCTATACCCCACACATACAATTATCTGTTAGGTTCCTCAGTTGAGCAGTGAATTTCAAACACAGATTCGACTACAAAGACCAGGGAGCCTTTCCAATACCTCGCTAAGAAGGGCACCTATTGGTAAATTCAAAAGCAGACATTGAATGTCCCTTTGAGCATGTTGAAGTTATTAATTACACTTTGGATGGTGTATCAATACAGCCAGTCACTACAAAGATACAGGCATCCTTCCTAATTCAGTTGCCGGAGAGGAAGGAAAGCGCTCAGGCATTTCACCATGAGGCCAATGGTGACTTTAGAACAGTAACAAAGTTTAATGGCTGTGATAGGAGAAAACGGAGGATGGATCAACAACATTGTACTTACTCCACAATACTAACCTAATCGACATAGTGAAAACAAGGAAGCCGGCACAGAATAAAAATATTCCAAAACATGCATCCTGTTTTAAACAAGGCAATAAAGTAATACAGCAAAAAATGTGGCAAAGCAATTCACTTTTTGTCCTGAATACAAAGTTTTATGTTTGGGGCAAATCCAATACAACACACTATTGAGTACCACTCTCCATATTTTCAAGCATAGTGGTGGCTGCATCATGTTATGGGTATGCTTGTAATCCTTAAAAGGACTGGGGAGTTTTTCAGGATAAAAAAGAAACGGAATGGAGCTAAGCACAGGCTAAATCCTAGAGGAAAATCTGGTTCAGTCTGCTTTCCACCAGACACTGGGAGATGAATTCACCATTCAGCAGGACAATAACCTAAAACACAAGGCCAAATCTACATTGGAGTTGCTTACGTTCCTGAGTGGCCGAGTTACAGTTTTGACTTCCATCTATGGCAAGACCTGAGAAAATGATTGTATAGCAATGATCAACAACCAATTTGACAGTACTTAAATCATTTTGAAAATAATAATTGGCAAATGTTGCACAATCCTGGTGTGGACAGCATTTAGAGACTTACCCAGAAAGACTCACAGCTGTAATCGCTGCCAAAGATGCTTCTACAAAGTATTGACTCAGGGTGTGAATACTTATGTAAAAATAGATATTTCTGTATTTTATTTTCAATCAATTAAAAACATGTTTTCACTTTGTCATTATGGGGTTTATCTGTAGATGGTTACAAAAATATATATATTCAGTTTGGACACACCTACTCATTCCAGGGTAATATTTTTTACTATTTTCTACATTGTAGAATAATAGTGAAGACATTAAAACTATGAAATAACACATATGGAATCATGTAGTAACCAACAAAGTGTTAAACAAATCAAAATATATATTATATTTTAGATTCTTCAAAGTAGACACCCTTTGCCTTGATTACAGCTTTGCACACTCACCTGGAATGCATTTCAATTAACAGGTGTGCCTTGTTAAAGTTAATTTGTGGAATTTCTTTCCTTCTTAATGCATTTGAGCCAATCAGTTGTGTTGTGACAAGGTAGGATTGGTATACAGAAGATAGCCCTATTTGGTAAAAGACCAAGTCCATATTATGGCAAGAACAGCTCAAATAAGCAAAGAGAAACGACAGTCCATCATTACTTTAAGACATGAAGGTCAGTCAATACGGAACATTTCAACAACTTTCAACATTTCTTCAAGTGCAGTCGCAAAAACCATCAAGCGCTATGATGAAACTGGCTCTCATGAGGACCGCCACAGGAATGGAAGACCCAGAGTTACCTCTTCTGCAGAGGATACATTTATTAGAGTCAACTGCACCTCAGATTGCAGCCCAAATAAATGCTTCACAGAGTTCAAGTTACAGACACATCTCAACATCAACTGTTCAGAGGGGACTGTGTGAATCAGGCCTTCATGGTCGAATTGCTGCAAAGAAATCACTACTAAAGGACACCAATAAGAAGAAGAGACTAGCTTGGGCCAAGAAACACGAGCAATGGACATTAGACCAGTGGAAATTTGTCCTTTGGTCTGATGAGTCCAAATGTGAGATTTTTGGTTCCAACCGCTGTGTCTTTGTGAGAGGCAGAGTAGGTGAACGGATGATCTCTGCATGTGTGGTTCCCACCGTGAAGCATGGAGTAGGAGGTGTGATGGTGCTTTGCTGGAGACACTGTCTGTGATTTATTTAGAATTCAAGGCACACTTAACCAGCATGGCTACCAAAGCATTCTGCAGCGATACGCCATCCCATCTGGTTTGCGCTTAGTGGGACTATCATTCGTTTTTCAACAGGACAATGACCCAACACACCTCCAGGCTGTGTACGGGCTATTTGACCAAGAAGGAGTGTGATGGAGTGCTGCATCAGATGACCTGGCCTCCACAATCACCCGACCTCAACCCAATTGAGATGGTTTGGGATGAGTTGGAACGCAGAGTGAAGGAAAAGCAGCCAACAAGTGCTCAGCATATGTGGGAATTCCTTCAAGACTGTTGGAAAAGCATTCCAGGTGAAGCCAAGAGTGTGCAAAGCTGTCATCAAGGCAAAAGGTGGCTATTTTGAAGAATCTCAAATATAAAATGTATTTTTGATTCCTACATGATTCCATATGTGTCATTTCATAGTTTTGAGGTCTTCACTATTATTCTACAATGTAGAAAATATAAAAAATAAAGAAAAACCCTTGAATGAGTAGGCGTGTCCAAACTTTTGACTGGTACTGTATATATTTAATCAATTTTGAATTCAGGCTGAAACACAACAAAATGTAGAAGAAGTCAAGGGGTATGTACAGTGGGGGGAAAAAGTATTTAGTCAGCCACCAATTGTGCAAGTTCTCCAACTTAAAAAGATGAGAGAGGCCTGTAATTTTCATCATAGGTACACGTCAACTATGACAGACAAAATGAGAAAAAAAATCCAGAAAATCACATTGTAGGATTTTTTATGAATTTATTTGCAAATTATGGTGGAAAATAAGTATTTGGTCAATAACAAAAGTTTCTCAATACTTTGTTATATACCCTTTGTTGGCAATGACACAGGTCAAACGTTTTCTGTAAGTCTTCACAAGGTTTTCACACACTGTTGCTGGTATTTTGGCCCATTCCTCCATGCAGATCTCCTCTAGAGCAGTGATGTTTTGGGGCTGTCGCTGGGCAACACGGACTTTCAACTCCCTCCAAAGATTTTCTATGGGGTTGAGATCTGGAGACTGGCTAGGCCACTCCAGGACCTTGAAATGCTTCTTACGAAGCCACTCCTTCGTTGCCCGGGCGGTGTGTTTGGGATCATTGTCATGCTGAAAGACCCAGCCACGTTTCATCTTCAATGCCCTTGCTGATGGAAGGAGGTTTTCACTCAAAAGTGAGATCTTGCGTGGAGCCCCAGATCGAGGGAGATTATCAGTGGTCTTGTATGTCTTCCATTTCCTAATAATTGCTCCCACAGTTGATTTCTTCAAACCAAGCTGCTTACCTATTGCAGATTCAGTCTTCCCAGCCTGGTGCAGGTCTACAATTGTGTTTCTGGTGTCCTTTGACAGCTCTTTGGTCTTGGCCATAGTGGAGTTTGGAGTGTGACTGTTTGAGGTTGTGTACAGGTGTCTTTTATACTGCTAACAAGTTCAAACAGGTGCCATTAATACAGGTAACGAGTGGAGGACAGAGGAGCCTCTTAAAGAAGAAGTTACAGGTCTGTGAGAGCCAGAAATCTTGCTTGTTTGTAGGTGACCAAATACTTATTTTCCACTATAATTTGCAAATAAATTCATTAAAAATCCTACAATGTGATTTTCTGGAGAAAAAAATCTAAATTTGTCTGTCATAGTTGACGTGTACCTATGATGAAAATTACAGGCCTCTCTCATCTTTTTAAGTGGGAGAACTTGCACAATTGTTGGCTGACTAAATACTTTTTTCCCCCACTGTACGTATGTGTGTGTGTGTGCGCGCATATGTATGTGCTTCAGATGACTTCTCTGACATTATATTTATATGACTGGCCTATGTGAATATTCTGTATGTATGTGATGTTGAAATCAACTCTATTTGTGAAAGTAGTACTGCACTGCTGCTACCAAACATTGATATGTCAAGTCTTGGCAGTAGCACTGAATTATAGGGTCGTTTGAATGCATTTCATTGGTTTGATACAATCTTTTTTGTACATCTGTGAAATAAATATCCAGGCAGTAAATTAACATCACAGAGTTCTCACAAGGTCGGCAAATAGAGAGTACTGACTCACATAGTTACGTGCTGTTCTGACAACATGACGCAACATACACTGAATTGGCATGGCACAGTTTATGCGAACACATACACACACAAATAACCAGAGCATGAAAGAAAACAGATTTGGAGAATTTCCCTTTTCCAAAATTCTTAAGACTTTATAATGAACCTAATCAAAAACCAGTACACAGTTTGGAAATTGAGGAATTTTGGGGGGCTGCCATGCTTGAGTTCATTCTAATGAATTGTTTGGTTAATGTCCCTGCTTAGCACTCAAAACCATGCCTGTTATGTCAGAGAAGTTGGTTCCGGTGCACGTCGGTGTGCTGAGCACCTGTGGAGAGGGCTGGAGAGGGCACTTGAGCTAGGAAAACAAACACTTAGGAGGCCTCTGACGCAAATGCTGCCATTTTGATTTCACTACAGTAAGTAAACAATGGAGGAAGAGAGTTATACGAAAGGGTCCTAAAAAGGGATTCCAATCAAAAGGAGGCACAATTAGGGTACCTAAGGGAATTGAGGGTGGAGGTGGTATGTATGTGCCTGTCTGCATTAGGGCTGGGCGATATATTGATATATTTCGATTAATTTGAATGTATGTTTTTGCGCGATATTCCAAATGCCTGTATCGCAAGAATCAAGGTTTTGTTATTTTAAATGTTTATGAGTGTTTATGTCCGCTTGTTCTCATGTATTTTTGGTCTCGTCTCCTTCGCTCATCTGTGCTGTGTGCACCTTCCCATTTACACCAGCGATCCGTGTATATTGACGAGATGCTCGTCTCCGCCCAAACAATGGGAGTCGTTGTCCCAAAGGCGGGAAGGTAGGCGACAAGCTTAGGTCCAAAATAAGCCTATAGAAACGCATTGGCCTTATTTTGGACAGATCTTAGTGCTTCACCTCTTCCTCTATGGTTTACACACACACACCAAGCCCCTCCCCCCCTGCTTCTCATGTTAACAAAGTAGAGAGATCACATCTTCCTGTCTGACAAGCGGTTTCAACTCGCTATTTGTGTTTGAGGTTTGGTCAAATATGGACACCAAAACACATTGAGACATTATTTTACTGTAATAGAGGAGAAGTTAACTTTTCTAACGATACCCTTTTTATGTCTCAACTACTCAAATTGCGCGCAGAGCAGACACTACTGAAACAGGAGTATCAATGAACATTGATTCTGGAAAATGAATGCTCAGTTTGTCGTGTGCGGCATTGGGATACCACGTACCGCTAGCAGCATTTTTATACTAGCTGTCTAGTCTGTGTTTTATAAATGTGCAATAAGCATAAAACACAATTATATAAGGAATTGGCAACTCGTTCTCATTCTGAGAAATAAGGTAGGCCACTTGATTTCAACATCTGAACAAAGTGGACAGGCTAACACGCTTTTCAAACAGTTGGAGATAGACAGAAGGGTGTTCATAACAATTAAACTGTTCAACCTTGTTCGCTAGCAAATAGATCCAAGTTGGCTAAACTTGAAATATAAAGATTAGCTGGCTAATTACTAGCACGTGGGCTTGAGAGATTGATGATGAGACCCGTGTTAATTTTCTATAGCCTAATGCCTGCTACAAGAACTTAGTCATTATTAGTGAATGTGCATTATGCATGGTTCTGGTTGAATTTGTAACAAAAAAGGGCATTTTCATTGACAGACTTGAAAGCCAGATCAGTGATTATTGCCCAAAAAAAGATATGATTTTTAGGCCATATGCCCAGCCCTAGTCTGCATACCTGCCTATGTGCGTATGTATGTGAGTGCATGTGCGTGCGTATGTTAGTGTGCATTTGTGTGTACCACCCACCTGATGGTAGAGCCCTGTAGCAGGTCTATCTTCTTGTTGAGCTCAGCGATGATGCTGTGCAGCTCTGTGATCCTCTCCTCGTATCGTAGGGTGGTCCGCTCCTGAACGTCCTCATGCTCCCGCGTCAGATAGGACTGCTCACACTGACAAAACACACACACACACACACACACACACACACACATTAACCCAATACCTTTTTATCCCACTGAGCTAATGCCTTAATATCTGAGAGGCAACCTATTCTGTTATTTGGGAATTTTGAAAGGAAAGCAATCTACAAAACAGCCAACATTTCCTAACTGACATCACATTTTAGAGATTGAATCATGTTACTGTAAAAATCCCCCATTCAAAACCCATAACAATGACGCCATTCAATGCTGAAGTGTGGAGAATGGCATTTGAACAAAGGTATCTTCCTACACAGTCATGTGTAATTTGGAATGGGAATAAATCCAGAGGCAATTCTCTGCTGGGTTGCCAGATTGTTGTCTCTGGCGCACACGCACACACACTGCACCATTGTGTGTGAGGTCAGGCCTAAGGGCTTTGCTGGGGATTGTCTACATGGAGCTCAGAGGCTGGGAAAGAGAGAAAGGTATCCGCTTTCCAGAAAAGAGGTGTGTGTATGCATGTGTGTGTGTGTGAGAGATCTGGCTTGAGCGTGTGTGTGTTATACTATGCTTCCTAGAATGACCTTAGCAGATCGGTATGTTTTCCTGGCCTGTGTCGGAGGTTGAACGTGAAAATGAAACAAAGACAGACAAAGAGGGGTCTGCCTAGTGCTTTATACAATGGGACATTAATCAAGCACTAAAACTACTATAAGCGGTCCCCTACAACTACTATGGACTTGTTCACAAAGGTTTAACGTTATGAAAATAATTCCTGTGTTTCTGTATGCATAAATCACACTGCCAAATAAATGTGAAAAATATAATAGAATTACATGATGAAAATACATAAACCTCTGGCATGAGGCACATGGGGGGGTCGTGTGGAATCTTTCTATCTGCGACCTTCTAAACTAGCACCCCATTGAATTAGTCTAAGCCCCAGGATTCTGAGAGTAGGAGTCATAGGTCAATAGGTCAGAAGCTTGGGGAGTCAGGAGTCAGGGGTGTACTTCACCCTAAACAAAAACATCTGTGTGTGAAAGGTCAGGGGTTCAGGTGACGAGGTATGTGCCTCAGGCTGACACAGCCATCAGAGTCCCCACGCAGAGACAGAGCCCCAATGTGTGTGTGTGTGTGTGTTATCCTATGTGTTGAGTCAGGAGTCTTTCTGTCAAATGGCCAGCAGTGACAATTAGAAGAGCTGAGTGGCTTTAGCTCCCTGCCCCAGGGAGAGCTGCAGTGACAAAGAGCAGCTTCCAGTCAGCCATTGTCAGGTCACACAGTGTGACGTGTGTCACTAACTGTCATAACACCCATCCACTGTCGCCCATAGAGACACAACAGTCACTGATAGGAAGTGGCATGTGGTTTAAATCCTACTTGGTTTAAAGCAGTTTGGCTCAGACTTTCATAGGCAACATACTTCTACAAGGGCCAAAGATTCAAAAGTACATGTTGAGATAAAAAGCCGATAAAAAGACTGCATTTTTTTTTTGTGAGAGGGTGTTCTCAACAAATGGTCACCTCCGATACATTAGTTGACTGAAAAAACATCCACTTCAGGAAAACAACTATTTTGGAGTCAGAGTCAAACATCCTCCTTAGACTTCTAGTCATCACATATCCTTTGTATAAACTAGTTTGACTGAAATGTCCTGCATATTTACGGCTTTGGAATTTAGACCAGAGAGGGTTCAAATGTCAAAAGAGTGGGCACATTTAGATGACTCCCTTGCACTGGCTCTATGCACAATCACTAGACTCTACCCACACACTCACACATACTACACTGACACTCCAACACACACACACACACACACACACACACACACACACACAATACATATGCTCACACACACAAAAACACACGCACACATGCTGTTGTTACTCTGTTTATTATACATTATATCCTGATTGGCTAATCCAGGGGTGTCAAACTCATTTTAGCTCAGGGGCCACATGGAGGAAAATCTATTCCCAAGTGGGCCGGACCGGTAAAACCATGGTATATATAACTTAAAAACAACAACTTCAGATTGTTTTCTTTGTTTTAATACTATCAACATAAAAGATAAAGCTGGAGCCTGAGGACAGTGTGTCCAAAATAGTACAAGCACAACATCACTATTAATCATAAAACACCTCAAGTTTATTTGAAAATTCTAAAGAAAAAGAACACACAAACACACAATGCCTCAGTGATTCACAGAACTGTTTCACAGATCACAGAACTATATCAGGGTGTCATTTCTCAGGCAGAAATGTAGATACAAATAATGAAATCCTGTTCCCCAAACAAGTGCAAGAACCACAGAGTCAAGAATAGGTTAAATATACAAATACAATAAAATCAATTAAAAACAATAGCACATCAACATAAAAACAAATAAACATAAAGCTGGAGCCTGAGGACAGTGTGTCCAAAAGCACAACATCACTATTAATCATAAAACACCTCAAGCTATTTGAAATTCTGAGGACAAACAACACACAAACACACAATGCCTCAGTGATTCACAGAAGTATATCACAGATCACAGAACTATATCAGGGTGTCTCATGCAGCACTTTAAGTGGGGTTGCATAGTTTATTTGACTCCTGATACCTGGCATCTTTTAGCTTTCACCAGCGCATCAATATCAGCCGTCACATCCTGAGTGGCAGCCAACTTCAGGATGTGATTCAAGTGCTTGTGCGTGAGCCTTGAGCGCAGCTTTGTTTTATTTATGCTCATTACAGAGAACTTGCTCACAAAGATATGTGGTTCCAAACATGCACAACAGTTTTGCAGCGAGGGCTGTCAAGTTGGGGTAACCTGGCAAGAGATTCTGATAAAATGTGTCCAACCCAGCTGCGGCAAATTTGCCCTTCAAATCCGAGTCACACTGCAAGTATATTATTTCAAGTTGGATGCTGACAGGCAGATCAGAGGGATTCACGGTTAATGGCGAACAAAAAACGTTGAAGTCTTTCTCCAGTTCACCAAAAATCTGAAAGCGTTGCTCAAACTCCCTTAACAGTCCCGTTATTTTATCTTTGAACCGCTTCATGTCTGCCACATGTTGGGTCGCGCACACATTTTTCAGACAGGGGAAGTGAGCTGCATCACCACCGGCGAGTTGCGTCTCCCACAATGACAGCTTCAACTTGAAAGAACGTATGCTGTCATAATACTGCGTGGCAACTTTGTTGCACCCTTGCAGCTGTTTGTTCAAGTTATTCAGGTGCTCTGTAACATCCACCATAAATGCAAGGTCCTGCATCCATTCTGCGGAATGAAATTCTAACACTGGTTTGCCCTTTTCTTCCATGAACTGTTCAATTTCTTCTCGTAAATCAAAGAAACGCCTCAGCACAGCACCTCGGCTTAACCATCTTACCTCAGTGTGGTATGGCAGGCCATAGATGTGGTCTTTCTCTCTGAGAAGGCTGTCAAACTGACGTTGATTCAGGCTTCTGGATCGGATGAAATTAACAGTTTGGATAATATAATAATAATAATAATATAATAATAATAAAAATAATAACCACCTTCATGACGTTATCCATCTTTAATGACTTGCAACACAAAGCCTCCTGGTGCAAAATACAGTGAAAAGTCCAAAAATCACGTCCTCCATTTGCAGATTGCACTTTCTCTCTGAACTTTGTCACAACGCCTGCTTTTTTCCCGATCATTGAGGGCGCACCATCTGTAGCCAGGCTGACAGCGCGGGACCAGTCTACTCCGACCCTGTCCAGCGCGCTGACGAGTGCAGTGAAAATATCAGCTGCTGTCGTTGTATCTGTCATCGGCACCAACTCCACGAACTCCTCGGTGACGGTCAATGTGTCATCAACTCTGCGGATGAAAATGGCCAGTTGTGCAACATCTGTAATGTCCGTGCTTTCATCAATTGCAACCGAAAACGCAATAAATTACTTTACTTTTTGCTTCAACTGGCTGTCCAAATCCACTGAAAGATCGGAAATTCTGTCTGCAACTGTGTTTCTTGTCAGGCTGATATTTGCAAAAGCCTGGTGCTTTTCAGGGCACACAATCTCCGCTGCCTTCATCATGCATGTTTTTACAAATTCACCCTCACTAAATGGTTTTGAAGCCACTGCGATTTCATTAGCAATGAGGTAGCTAGCTTTCACTGCAGCGTCACTGATGTCTCGGCTGTGAGTAAACACAGACTGCTGTTTCTTCAGACCCGCCAACAGTTCATTCACCTTCTCTCTTCTCCGCTGTCCTTGAAAGTTGTCATATTTGTCGGCATGAAGACTCACATAGTGGCGACGAAGGTTATATTCTTTCAGCACTGCAACATGCTGTGAACACACCAAACATACAGCTTTCCCATTCAATTCCGTGAATAAATAGAAGGATGACAATTTTTCTTGGAACACTCTGCGTCCACTTTTCTCTTTTTTGACAGAGACATATTGGGGCAATGAGGGTGCCAAAGCACATAATGTTAAAAGTAGAAGCCGTAATAAATATCGCGGGCAAAACAAAGTAGCTCATCCGGACTGGCTGCACTTGCTTGACCTATTTGCTCTGCCCCGGTATAAACAGTTTGCTCGCTTAACACAATTGCTATTGCGCCATCCAGTGGACACAATTGGAACAGCAGTTTCTTTTATTGAAAAATTGCAGATCATTTTTATACTTTACAAAATCATCTCGCGGGCCGGATTAAACCCGTTTGCGGGCCTGTTCCGGCCCGTGGGCCGGACGTTTGACACCCCTGCGCTAATCACTTTTACCCCTACCCACATGTACATACTGTATTACCTCAATTACCTCAACTACCCTATATGTACACAAAAGTATGTGGACACCCCTTCAAATCAGTGGTTTCGGCTATTTCAGCCACACCCGTTGCTGACAGGTGTATAGAATCGAGCACACATCCATGCAATCTCAATTGACAAACATTGGCAGTAGAATGGCCTTAATGAAGAGCTCAGTGACTTTCAACGTGGCACCGTCATAGGATGCCACCTTTCCAACAAGTGAGTTCGTCAAATTTCTGCCCTGCTAGAGCTGCCCTGGCCAACTGTAAGTGCTGTTATTGTGAAGTGGAAACGTCTAGGAGCAACAACGGCTCAGCTGCGAAGTGGTAGGCCACATAAGCTCACAGAACGGGACCGCCGAGTGCTGAAGCGCATAAAGATCATCTGTCCTCGGTTGCAACACTCACTACTGAGTTCCAAACTGCCTCTGGAAGCAACGTCAACACAAGAACTGTTCATCGGGAGCTTCATGAAATGGGTTTCCATGGCAGAGCAGCTGCTCACAAGCCTAAGATCCCCATGGGCAATGCCAAGCATCGATTGGAGTGGTGTAAAGCTCCCCACCATTGGACTCTGGAGCAGTGGAAACGCGATCTCTGGATTGATGAATCACGCTTCACAATCTGGCAGTCTGACGGACAAATCTGGGTTTGGCGGATGCCAGGAGAACACTACCTGCCCAAATGCATAGTGCCAACTATATGAGCTAGGCCCCTTAGTTCCAGTGAAGGGAAATCTTAACGCTACAGCATACAATGACATTCTAGATGATTCTGTGCTTTCAACTTTGTGGCAAAAGTTTGGGGAAGGCCCTTTCCTTTTTCAGCATGACAATGCCCCCATGCACAAAGCGAGGTCCATACAGAAATGGTTTGTCGAGATCGGTGTGGAAGAACTTGACTGGCCTGCACAGAGACCTGACCAAACTCCATCAAACGCCTTTGGAATGAATTGGAACGACGACTGCGACCCAGGCATCAGTGCCCGACCTCACTAATGCTTGTGGCTGAATAGAAGCAAGTCACTGCAGCAATGTTCCAACATCTAGTGGAAAGCCTTCCCAGAAGAGTGGAGGCAGCAAAGGGGGGACCAACTCCATATTAATGCCCATGATTTTGGAATGAGAAGTTCGACGAGAACATACTTTTGGTCATGTCGTGTACCTCATACCCCTGCACATTGACTCGGTACTGGTACTCCTTCTATATAGCCTCTTTATTGTTTTTATTGTGCTACTATTTCCAACTGTTGCCGTGCTGACACTTTGAGTTAGGAGACAGTTTGTTGTGGGACCTGACAGGGCCCTGCGATGTGTGTAGCTACTAACTGGGCTATGCATAAGGGTTCCAGTCATTACTCTACACAGACACCAACAGCCATGCTTCTGGCAATACATATACAGTGAGGGAAAAAAGTATTTGATCCCCTGCTGATTTTGTACGTTTGCCCACTGACAAAGACATGATCAGTCTATAATTTTAATGGTAGGTTTATTTGAACAGTGAGAGACAGAATAACAACAACAGAATCCAGAAAAACGCATGTCAAAAATGTTATAAATTGATTTGCATTTTAATAAGGGAAATAAGTATTTGACCCCCTCTCAATCAGAAAGATTTCTGGCTCCCAGGTGTCTTTTATACAGGTAACGAGCTGAGATTATGAGCACACTCTTAAAGGGATTGCTCCTAATCTCAGCTTGTTACCTGTATAAAAGACACCTGTCCACAAAAGCAATCAATCAATCAGATTCCAAACTCTCCACCATGGCCAAGACCAAAGAGCTCTCCAAGGATGTCAGGGACAAGATTGTAGACCTACACAAGGCTGGAATGGGCTACAAAACCATTGCCAAGCAGCTTGGTGAGAAGGTGACAACAGTTGGTGCGATTATTCGCAAATGGAAGAAACACAAAATAACTGTCAATCTCCCTCAGCCTGGGGCTCCATGCAAGATCTCACCTCATGGAGTTGCAATGATCATGAGAACGGTGAGGAATCAGCCCAGAACTACACGGGAGGATCTTGTCAATGATCTCAAGGCAGCTGAGACCATAGTCACCAAGAAAACAATTGGTAACACACTACGCCGTGAAGGACTGAAATCCTGCAGCGCCCGCAAGGTCCCCCTGCTCAAGAAAGCACATATACAGGCCCGTCTGAAGTTTGCCAATGAACATCTGAATGATTCAGAGGAGAACTGGGTGAAAGTGTTGTGGTCAGATGAGACCAAAATCGAGCTCTTTGGCATCAACTCAACTTGCCGTGTTTGGAGGAGGATGAATGCTGCCTATGACCCCAAGAACACCATCCCCACCATCAAACATGGATGTGGAAACATTATGCTTTAGGGGTGTTTTTCTGCTAAGGGGACAGGACAACTTCACCGCATCAAAGGGACGATGGACGGGGCCATGTACCATCAAATCTTGGGTGAGAACCTCCTTCCCTCAGCCAGGGCATTGAAAATGGGTCGTGGATGGGTATTCCAGCATGACAATGAACCAAAACACACAGCCAAGGCAACAAAGGAGTGGCTCAAGAAGAAGCACATTAAGGTCCTGGAGTGGCCTAGCCAGTCTCCAGACCTTAATCCCATAGAAAATCTGTGGAGGGAGCTGAAGGTTCGAGTTGCCAAACGTCAGCCTCAAAACCTTAATGACTTGGAGAAGATCTGCAAAGAGGAGTGGGACAAAATCCCTCCTGAGATGTGTGCAAACCTGGTGGCCAACTACAAGAAACATCTGACCTCTGTGATTGCCAACAAGGGTTTTGCCATCAAGTACTAAGTCATATTTTGCAGAGGGATCAAATACTTATTTCCCTCATTAAAATGTTAATCAATTTATAACATTTTTGACATGGATTTTTTTGTTGTTATTCTGTCTCTCACTGTTCAAATAAACCTACCATTAAATACATTATAGACTGATCATTTCTTTGTCAGTGGGCAAACGTACAAAATCAGCAGGGGATCCAATACTTTTTTCCTTCACTGTAGGCTGTGAATAGGCTAATGGACAGGTAGAATGAGACCCTGGACACAGACACCTAAAGTGAGATGTGTAGTTTGTATCATAAAAAGACACAGAAAAGGGCAAATCAATGGGAACCAAACGTTTCAATTGTCTGCCAGTGCATATATAGGCCTAGTGTCTCTGTAGAATATTGGGTGTGATGACATCACTGTCTAATCCATCAGTGGTCTCTCTGTCACACTCGACAATTACCAATGTCAGCCAGACTGGATTTATTCCATTCACTCTAGGCTTGGGTGGTATACCGTATATACCGTATACAGGGGTATTTGGAAATAGCCACGGGATGGTTTTTCAAATACCAGTACTGTTCTTCCTTCAGACAAGCAGGCGTCAAAACTTTGTTCGTTTGCACAATGTCTCTCATTCATATTTGCTTGTAAATGTCCAAACTCACCAAAAATTACATTCGGTAGCTCCTACCTACAGTGGGGAGAACAAGTATTTGATACACTGCCGATTTTGCAGGTTTTCCTATTTACAAAGCATGTAGAGGTCTGTAATTTTTAGCATAGGTACACTTCAACCATGAGAGACGGAATCTAAAAATCACATTGTATGATTTTTAAGTAATTAATTTGCATTTTATTGCATGACATAAGTATTTGATACATCAGAAAAGCAGAACTTAATATTTGGTACAGAAACATTTGTTTGCAATTACAGAGATCATACGTTTCCTGTAGGTCTTGACCAGGTTTGCACACACTGCAGCAGGGATTTTGGCCCACTCCTCCATACAGACTTTCTCCAGATCCTTCAGGTTTCGGGGCTGTCGCTGACGATAAAAAATTACAGACCTCTACATGCTTTGTAAGTAGGAAAACCTGCAAAACCTGCAAAATCGGCAGTGTATCAAATACTTGTTCTCCCCACTGTATATATGTCTAACTTTATGAGCTGGATTGCCGGTATTTGCAATTCGTTTATTTACGTTTGAGTGCATTAGCATATTTAGTTAGCAGCCTCCATGGAAATTCGCTATTACTTGTGCTATTTTTGTTAGCATTCTGGTAATAGATGCCCAGACGCTTGAGTTTTTGCGCCCCCTTATGTATTAAACCGGTAATACCATAAATCCTGGGATGAGAGAAGGACGGTATGACGATATGAAAATGTTGATACAGCCCAACCCTAATCACAATGGAATCTAATAACAATGGCAAGTGCATGTACATTCCAAGCTATTTCTTTATCTTAAAACTAATGGTCTAATCCTCTTCATCTAACTCCAGTGGAACAGATGGGAAACTAAAATAAAAAACGAATGTTTCTAGCATTAATATTTGACACAAATAATAGTACCAGATAGCCTATTGTTTACAACAGCCGCCACTAGGGAAATAACCATTGCTGATGTAACTGCCATCAGAGGTATTCCACAGCTCTTTAAACCAGCGTCTGTTTGTGGTGGTCCAGGGAGAGGGGAGAGGAGAGAGAGAGAGAGAGTGCACGAGATAGAGAGAGCGAGAGAGAGAGTGGCCAGGCTGTTTATAGAACAGGTACTCACACAATCTGTCTCGCTATTTCTCTCCGTCTATCACACGCACTCCATTACACAAACGCATAAACACCCAATAATTATCTCCATAAACAAGCATTCTCCCCCTTTCTCGGTCTCACACACACCAAGCAAGCCCAAAACTCCATCCTCGGAGAGAGACAGTGCCAATCACTGGGACTGGGAAAACTACAAAGCAGATCGAAGCTGAGCAGTTGGCATGATTACTGACGTTCCTGGTTCCAGTGACATATGGGGTGTGTTGCTTCATGCCAAATAATCCCCAAATCAATTTCCTCTTTATTTAAAAAAGTAAAGCTTCCAGTCTCTCATCACTGTATGAGATCAGGGATTCAGAGAGCCAGAGCTGGAATGAATTCCTCCTCCTCCTCTAATACACACCCAAGGTCACAGAGAATACCAGTCACTGGGACAATAGCATTACACTGAAAACAATGTAAATAATACAATACTATGAGCAATGTAATGGGAAGGTGATACCCGACTGCTGAAAAGAAAGCAGTTCCTTTCCAGCATGCTAGAATGATGGAAACGACAAAAAAATTATCTCTGTGATGGTGTCATCATCATTCTGCACCTCTTCTCTATGTAGTCTGATTGGAGCATATGGACTGGGTGTTTTGGGGGAAGAGGCGGGGAGGATTCCCAGACGCATTGCAATAGATGAGCCATACAATTCAATGCCTGTGTGCAATGTCAGCTATTCCTGGATATTCTTCAAAAAAGGAAATCTCACTCATATGAAGCCAGTGCAATTCCATCACAGCTTTTTACTGTAGTTCTTTAACATCTATCATTCTTTAGCAGTTTAGGTTATTATTCAAAGATAAAAATCGCTAACCCTACAAAATAATGTTTCCATACCAGAGAGGTCTAATCCACAGGTGCAGAAAATAGGAAGAGAAAGAGGAACTATTTACAGTGTTTTTTTTATAATTATGGATCATGGTGAAAGATCCACTTCAGCTGGCTTGTAGACAGAAATATTATTAAGATTTGTAAGGCTTTAAATGGGGTGGTGCCGGTAACCACTGCATTACACCAATGTTCTGGTCATAGGACTTTGAATGGATAGCCTAGCTAAGTGAGTGTCCAATACAATGATGAATATGAGTCTATGTGAATATACACTCAGGGGCCAGTTTATTAGGTACATCCATCTAGTACCGAGTTGGAACCCCCTTTGCATTCAGAACAACATGAATTCTTTGGGGCATGGAAACATTGCTCAATTGGTATCAAGGGACCTAACGTGTGCCAGGAAAACATTCCCCACACCATTCCCGAGTGGCGCAGTGGTCTAAGGCACTGCATCGCAGTGCAAGCTGTGCCACTAGAGATCCTGGTTCGAGTCCAGGCTCTGTCGCAGCCGGCCGCGACCGGGAGACCCATGGGCGGCGCACAATTGGTCCAGCGTTGTCCAAGGTAGGGGAGGGTTTGGCCGGCAGGGATGTGGATTCGTTTCCCACGGGGGGCCAGTATAAAAAAATAAAAAAAATAAAAAATACATGTATGTATTCACTAACTGTAAGTCGCTCTGGATAAGAGCCTCTGCTAAATGACTAAAATGTAAAAATTTAAAATTATACCACCGCCACCAGCCTGTACCGTTGACACCAGGCAGGATGGGTCCCTGGACTCATGCTGCTTACGCCAAATGCAAATAGTCCAGGTTGCCATGATTAGCTGTTCAGGAGTCTTATGGCTTGGGGGTAGAAGCTGTTAAGAAGCCTTTTGGACCTAGACTTGGCGCTCCGGTACCGCTTGCCGTGCGGTAGCAGAGAGGACAGTCTATGACTAGGGTGGCTGGAGTCTTTGACAATTTTGAGGGCCTTCCTCTGACACCGCCTGGTATAGAGGTCCTGGATGGCAGGAAGCTTGGCCCCAGTGATGTACTGGGCCGTACGCACTACCCTCTGTAGTGCCTTGCGGTCGGAGGCCGAACAGTTGCCATACCAGGCGGTGATGCAACCAGTCAGGATGCTCTCGATGGTGCAGCTGTAGAACCTTTTGAGGATCTGAGGACCCATGCCAAATCTTTTCAGTCTCCTGAGGGGGAATAGGCTTTGTCGTGCCCTCTTCATGACTGTCTTGGTGTGTTTGGACCATGATAGTTTGTTGGTGATGTGGACACCAAGGAACTTGAAGCTCTCAACCTGTTCCACTACAGCCCCGTCGATGAGAATGGGGTCGTGCTCAGTCCTCTTTTTTTCCCTGTAGTCCACAATCATCTCCTTTGTCTTGATCACGTTGAGGGAGAGGTTGTTATCCTGGCACCACACGGCCAGGTCTCTGACCTCCTCCCTATAGGCTGTCTCATAATTGTCGGTGATCAGGCCTACCACTGTTGTGTCGTCAGCAAACTTAATGATGGTGTTGGAGTCGTGCCTGGCCATGCAGTCATGGGTGAACAGGGAGTACAGGAGGGGACTGAGCACGCACCCCTGAGGGGCCCCCATGTTGAGGATCAGCGGGGCAGATGTGTTGTAACCTACCCTTACCACCTGGGGGCGGCACGTCAGGAAGTCCAGGATCCAGTTAAAGAGGGAGCTGTTTAGTCCCAGGGTCCTTAGCTTAGTGATGAGCTTTGAGGGCACTGTGGTGAGCTGTAGTCAATGAATAGCATTCTCACGTAGGTGTTCCTCTTGTCCAGGTGGGAAAGGGCAGTGTGGAGTGCAATAGAGACTGCATCATCTGTGGATCTGTTGGGGCGGTATGCAAATTGGAGTGGGTCTAGGTCTTCTGGGATAATGGTGTTGATGTGAGCCATGACCAGCCTTCAAAGCACTTCATGGCTACAGATGTGAGTGCTACGGATCGGTAGTCATTTAGGCAGGTTATCTTAGTGTTCTTGGGCACAGGGACTATGGTGGTCTGCTTGAAACATGTTGGTATTATAGACTCAGTCAGGGACATGTTGAAAATGTCAGTGAAGACCAGTTGGTCAGCGCATGCTCGGAGTACACGTCCTGGTAATCCGTCTGGCCCTGCGGCCTTGTGAATGTTGACCTGCTTAAAAGTCTTACTCACATCGGCTATGGAGAGCGTGATCACATAGTCATCCGGAACAGCTGATGCTCTCATGTATGCTTCAGTGTTGCTTGCCTCGAAGCGAGCATATAAATTATTTAGCTCGTCTGGTAGGCTTGTGTCACTGGGCAGCTCGTGGCTGTGCTTCCCTTTGTAGTCTGTAATAGTTTTCAAGCCCTGCCACATCCGACGAGCGTCAGAGCCAGTGTAGTACGATTCAATCTTAGTCCTATATTGACTATTTGCCTGTTTGATGGTTCGTCGTAGGGCATAGCGGGATTTCTTATAAGCGTCCGGGCTAGAGTCCTGCTCCTTGAAAGCGGCAGCTCTACCCTTTAGCTCAGTGCGGATCTTGCCTGCAATCCATGGCTTCTGGTTGGGGTATGTACGTACGGTCACTGTGGGGACAACGTCATCAATGCACTTATTGATGAAGCCAGTGACTGATGTGGTGTACTACTCAACGCTATCGGAAGATTACCGGAACATATTCCAGTCTGTGCTAGCAAAACTGTCCTGTAGCTTAGCATCTGCGTCATCTGACCACTTTTTTATTAACCAAGTCACTGGTGCTTCCTGCTTTAGTTTTTGCTTATAAGCAGGAATCAGGAGGATAGAGTTATGGTCAGATTTGCCAAATGGAGGGCGAGGGAGAGCTTTGTACGCGTCTCTGTGTGTGGAGTAAAGGTGGTCTAGAGTTTTTTTCCTCTGGTTGCACATTTAACATGCTGGTAGAAATTAGGTAGAATGGATTTAAGTTTCCCTGCATTAAAGTTCCCGGCCACTAGGAGCGCTGCCTCTGGATGACCGTTTTCCTGTTTACTTATGGCCTTATACAGCTCATTGAGTGCAATCTTAGTGCCTGCATCGGTTTGTGGTGGTAAATAGACAGCTACGAAAAATATAGATGAAAACTCTCTTGGTAAATAGTGTGGTCTACAGCTTATCATGAGATACTCTACCTCAGGCGAGCAAAACCTTGAGACTTCCTTAGTATTAGATTTTATGCACCAGCTGTTGTTTACAAATATACACAGACCGCCACCCCTTGTCTTACCGGAGTCAGCCGTTCTATCCTGCCGATGTAGTGTATATCCCGCCAGCTGTATGTTATCCATGTCGTCGTTCAGCCACGACTCGGTGAAACATAAGATATTACAGTTTTTTATGTCCCGTTGGTAGGATAACCGTAATCTTAGGTCGTCTAACTTATTTTCAAATGATTGAACATTGGCTAATAGGATTGATGGAAGAGGCAGTTTACTCGCTCGCCGTCGGATCTTTACAAGGCACCCTGACCTACGTCCACGATATCTCCGTCTTTTTCTCATGCGAATGACGGGGATTTGGGCCTTGTCGGGTGTCTGTAGGATATCCTTCGCGTCCGACTCGTTGAAGAAAAAATCTTCGTCCAATACGAGGTGAGTAATCGCTGTTCTGATATCAATAAGCTCTTTTTTGTCATAAGAGACGGTGGCAGAAACATTATGTACAGAATAAATTACAAATAACGCGAAGAAACACACATAATAGTACAATTGGTTAGAGGGCTGTAAAACGGCAGCCATCTTCTTCGGCGCCGCTGCTCTGCTCATTTATCGGTCTGTTTGTGGTCCACCTGTTAGCTTGCACGATCCTTGCCATTCATTTCGACCTCTCATCAACGAGCGGATTTCGCCCCAAAGGACCGCCACAGACTGGATGTTTTTTATTTGTCGCACCATTCTCGATAAACCCTAGACATTGTCGGCCGGCCATTTCTGAGATACTAGAACCGGCGTGCCTGGCACCGACGATCATACCACGCCCAGAGTCGCTTAGGTCACTCGTTTTGCCCATTCTAACGTTCAATCGAAAAGTAACAATGCCTCGATGCCTGTCCGCCTGCTTTATATAGCAAGCCACGGCCACATGACTCAATTTTCATGAACGAGGTGTAACTAATAAACTGGCCAATGAGTGTATATCTATGGCCCAGTAGAGAAGAATACCTGTGCCTTGGCCAGTCTCTTCTCCAGCATCTCTCTCTCTCTCTCCGTCTGCACCAGCCGCTTGTTCAACTCCACTACGTCCCCCTTCAACGAGGCCAGGGCTGCCAGGTGGAGCTAAGGAGAGAGGGGTGAGAAAAGAGAGCATTACAACCATAACACACACACACATACACACAAGCACACACATTTCAAGTTACAACATATACAGTGAGTACAGAGCACACGCACTTCTTTGCCCTCACACACAGACACTCTCCAGGGAAGGGTTTAAGCCCAAAGCAGAACAGAGAGAGTCTTAACACTTTAGCATGTGGAGCAAGCAGACTTTTCACTTGGGTGGGCCGAGGTGTCACACACACAAGCCTGTTCAACTGTCTGAGGGCTCACACACACACTCCTCTATTCAGGTAACCTACTCACAGTCATGATTTAAGCCGTATGCTTTCCTAATAATGTGGTCCTCTGTAGCTCAGCTGGTAGAGCACGGCGCTTGTAACGCCAAGGTAGTGGGTTCGATCCCCGGGACCACCCATACACAAAAATGTATGCACGCATGACTGTAAGTCGCTTTGGATAAAAGCGTCTGCTAAATGGCATATTATTATTATATTACCAAAAGCAACTTCCATTTGAAAAAAAATATGACCACGCTTTTTAAATGGTATAGGTTAAGTTACAGAGGAGAGGACTACCTTGGCTTACACTTACTCCATAAACAAATAAAAACAGCACAGTCATGCTTTCTCATATCAAGGGAAAAGTCTCTTAAACTAAATATAAGCCCAGTGGCCTTAGAAAACTCTGCTCTTACCCCTTACCTCAGCATATAGCAACAGAATAACAGAAAACTATAGGAAAGAGGGATAAGAAAAAGACGTCAAACTTCTCAGAGACCAGCTTTCTGTTTCACCATGCCGCGGGGAGGCTTAACTCTCAGAAGAACTAGAGCTGTCGTGACTAGGCAGAGACCGAGTCCAGACACACACACAGACACATCGCATGGGACTGCATGCCACCAAGCTGCAAGGAGAGTCCTTTCCAAACGAGACAGGGGAGCTGACTTGGTTTTCAAGGGAAGAAAGACCAACTGTGAGACCAACCTCCAAATATACACGACCATGGTCGGTGATGCTAAAGTTAGCCTCTACTGCTAACCTAACTCAAACCAGCCCCTGAAGATGTATTTTCACTGCTTGAGTTGTATCTGTAGTATAGCCTAGTGGTTCCAAAACCTTTTTTCTTGTGGACCTCTAGACCAGTGTTTCCCAACCCTGGTCCTCGAGTACCCCCAACAGTACACATTTTTATTGTACTCTGGACAAGCACACCTGATTCAACTTGTCAACTAATCATCAAGCCCTCAATGAGTTGAATGAGATGTGTTTGTCAAGGGCTACAACGAAACTGTGTACTGTTGGGGGTACTCGCAGACCAGGGTTGGGAAACACTGCTAGACAAAGCAATGTTATAAGCCTAACCAGTGACCACAGCACAATCAGCACAAGCCAAACCTCAGTAAGAATAGTCCGCGACCCAACAAGTGTGTCTCTACCTACCATTTGGCAAACAGGCTACACAAATAATATGCAGTCCATACAGGCTTACAATACTTCAAGGTGAATCTTTTGGACTCAGTACTTTTAACAATAACTCCTGAATAGTACATTCTTGGTTTAAAGTCAGTTGCACAGTACTCAAAATGAAAGTGGTATTCATTTACATAACTTCAAGGTGAATCTTCCTTTCACTTTACCTACATTTTCTCTATACACAGAACTCCATACACACTGACTCTTTTAAAACCATAACTCTAGATAGAACAAGTACGCATTGCTGCGTCGGCAGCGATTTGAATTAATTAACCAGCGATAGTGTGTTTCCTCTGCCATCTCTGATGAGCCCTGTGGGGAAGAAACGCATTGAATTAATCCTCTCAGGAAGTGGAAAAACGAAAACATCACAGAGAGTGACTGCAAGGTTCACCTGCTGTTCCAAATGGACCATTTAACTATCTCTCTCTCTCAACAGAGAGAGATAGAGAGAGCATTTCAAATGAGGGACGTTTATTGAAGGCCTCATTACATAGACATAGGGAAGATCCAGTGAGGAACAAATCAGGTTTAGGATATAGTAAAATACCTTATCCTAATACTGAACGGTGAGCCTCTTTGCACCTGCACACACATTGCTATGTGACTGTTCACAAAACGTATAATCTAAATCAATTTGGTATTAGATAGACACAGCATTGGCCATTATATACATATACAGTACCAGTCAAAAGTTTGGACACACCTAAACATTCAAGAGTTGTTCTTTATTTTTACTATTTTCTAGATTGTAGAATAATAGTGAAGACATCAAAACTATGAAATAACACATATGGAATCATGTAGTAACCAAAAAAAGTGTTAAACAAATCAAAATATATGTTTTATATTTGAGATTCTTCAAATAGCCACCCTTTGCCTTGATGACAGCTTTGCACACTCTTGGCATTCTCTCAACTGGCTTCATGAGGTAGTCACCTGGAATGCATTTCAATTAACAGGTGTGCCTTCTTAAAAGTTAATTTGTGGAATTTCTTTCCTTCTTAATGCATTTGAGCCAATCAGTTGTGTTGTGACAAGGTAGGGGGGGTATACAGAAGATAGCCCTATTTGGTAAAATACCAAGTCCATATTATGGCAAGAACAGCTCAAATAAGCAAAGAGAAATGACAGTCCATCATTACTTTAAGACATGAAGGTCAGTCAATCCGGAAAAGTCAAGAACTTTGAACGTTTCTTCAAGTGCAGTCGCAAAAACCATCAAGCGCTATGATGAAACTGGCTCTCATGAGGACCGCCACAGGAATGGAAGACCCAGAGTTACTTCTGCTGCAGAGGATAAGTTCATTAGCGTTACCAGCCTCAGAAATTGCAGCCCAAATAAATGCATCACAGAGTTCAAGTAACAGACACATCTCAACATCAACTGTTCAGAGGAGACTGTGTGAATCAGGCCTTCATGGTTGAATTGCTGCAAAGAAACCACTAATAAAGGACACCAATAAGAAGAAGAGACTAGCTTGGGCCAAGAAACACGAGCAATGGACATTAGACCGGTGGAAATGTGTCCTTGTCTGGAGTCCAAATTGGAGATTTTTGGTTCCAACCGCCGTGTCTTTGTGAGATGCGGTGTGGATGAACGGATGATCTCCGTATTTCCCACCGTAAAGCATGGAGGAGGAGGTGTTATGGTGTGGGGGTGCGTTGCTGGTGACACTGTGTGATTTAATTAGAATTCAAGGCACACTTATCCAGCATGGCTACCACAAAATTCTGCAGCGATACGCCATCCCATCTGGTTTGCGCTTAGTGGGACTATCATTTGTTTTTCAACAGGACAATGACCTAACACACCTCCAGGCTGTGTAAGGGCTATTTTACCAAGAAGGAGAGTGATGGAGTGCTGCATCAGATGACCTGGCCTCCACAATCCCCCGACCTCAACCCAATTGAGATGGTTTGGGATGAGTTGGACTGCAGAGTGAAGGAAAAGCTGCAAACAAGTGCTCAGCATATGTGGGAACTCCTTCAAGACTGTTGGAAAAGCATTCCAGGTGACTACTAACAGTTGATGTTGAGATGTGTCTGTGACTTGAACTCTGTGAAGCATTTATTTGGGCTGCAATTTCTGAGGCTGGTAACTCTAATGAACTTATCTTCTGCAGCAGAGGTAACTCTGGGTCTTCCATTCCTGTGGCGGTCCTCATGAGAGCCTGTTTCATCATAGCGCTTAACGTTCAAAGTTCTTGACTTTTCCGTATTGACTGACCTTCATGTCTTAAAGTAATGATGGACTGTCGTCTCTCTTTGATTATTTGAGCTGTTCTTGCCATAATATGGACTTGGTCTTTTACCAAATAGGGCTATCGTCTGTATACCCCCCCTACCTTGTCACAACACAACTGATTGGCTCAAACGTATTAAGAAGGAAAGAAATTCCACAAATTAACTTTTAAGAAGGCACACCTGTTAATTGAAATGCATTACAGGTGACTACCTCATGAAGCCGGTTGAGAGAATGCCAAGAGTGTGCAAAGCTGTCATCAAGGCAAAGGGTGGCTATTTGAAGAATCTCAAATATAAAATACATTTGGATTTGTTTAACACTTTTTTGGTTACTACATGATTCCATATGTGTTATTTCATAGTTTTGATGTCTTCACTATTATTCTACAATGTAAAATAATTGTTAAAATAAAGAAAAACCCTTGAATGAGTAGGTGTGTCCAAACTTTTGACTGGTAGTATATATATATATATAAATAACACTGTAGTTTGTATGAAAAGGCTTAAGCTTCCATGATAAGTAAATGAGTGAGACAATGACATAAATCAATGCATCGTTTAACCAGTCATCTTCACCATTCGCTCAACTGGTGGGGCCAACCACCAGAACTAACCTTCGGTCCACATCCAATCAGAAGAGCATCCAAAACCACTGAACCCTGGGAAAAAGCTATAAGGGTCGGGAGATCAGCGGTGGAAAGAGGAAAATGACATGGGAGACAGACTGAAAAGCAGGCAGAGGTATGAAGTAGAGGTATTTAGTGACCCCAGACAGTACACAAGCACAACCCTTGATCTCAGTGTTGGGTTTCACCATGAGGAGAGAAAAGGACGGGGTAGCCTTGACCTTCTTACTCTATTTCAGTGGTCACCAAGCGATCGATTGCGATCGACTGGTCGCTCTCCAAGGCATTCCTAGTCGATCGCGAAATATTTATATAATAAACGCAACGATAAATCCATGCATTCCTACTTTTTTCTGTCTCGCGCTGTTAGACGTAGGTGCACTTATTTCAGCTGCCCTCTGCGCCGGGTAGGCAAAGTTGTTCCCATTTTGAACCATTTAATGTGTCTGAAGGTACAAACTACGCCTACTTGGCGTGCCTGGGAGTGCAAATCAAGTGTACCTATTGGCCGACCGCTAGCCAATCGGATTGCTCAGATCACCATGTCTGTCTGCTGCTTGCTCGAGCGCGTAGCAAAGTTGATACTTAGATTTCAAAAAGTCTAAAACCATGACTAGAGAGAGACTTTCCTCTGTAGCTCAATTGGTAGAGCATGGCGCCAGGGTAGTGGGTGCGATCCCCGGGACCACCCATACGTAAAAATGTATGCACACATGACTAAGTCGCTTTGGATAAAAGCGTCTGCTAAATGGGATATTATTATTATATTATTATTTTTGCAGCAAAGAGTTGGTGTTATGAGTGAGTTCATGTTAAAGTTTTTATTCAGCACTGTCAACACTTTTTATTCAACACTTTTATAAACCATTAAATTCGCTCTTCCACTTGTGCTGCAACCAGCACTGCAGCTTCAATGAATGACTAGCAAAGTGTATCGATAGGCTTGCGTTTTTTAATATCGAGTAACAACATGAATATGTGCATGAGGCAGAAATAATGTGGTGTTTTGCTGTCAGCTCAAAGACGGTGTCCCCTTTTTGGTCAGTATTAGCGGAGGGGGGAGAGCTGAGGGACGGTCTGACGGTGAGAGGCTGAACCTCTGATGCTCTCCCTCCGCAGAGACTGACCATCAGATGCAAGCACAATCAGTCCAATAAAATAAAGAAAGCACATTATTTCAATGTATGCTCACTCAGCTGTGCCTCACAAGTCATACAACAAATGATCTATTAACAGTGTGATCATATACTGTAGCTCATGTTTTCAAATATAATTTTTAAATGGTCTGAGAAGTACAACATTGGCAGGGCAATTCAAGCATAGCCAATATGCATATTGGGATAATGTACAAACCTCATTGCTACAGAACTGTTTTTAATAGATTCATGTCATGTTTTTTTTTTTTATCTGAGCGGTAGATCGGCCTTCAATTTGACTCCGAAAGTGATCTCGGCTCAGAAAAGTTTGGGGACCACTGCTCTATTTCAATTACAGTTCTTCAATTGGAGTTATTGAATACAGTGATGTAGTAGGGAGTTGTAGTTTCCAACAGGCCAATATTCTACATAGTTTAGTGCAGAAATTGTGGTAATTAACTACAATGACCATAATCCATTGTGCTCCTACTTGTCCGGTTTGTGTGAAGCAGACAAGGAGACAGAGAGATCGAAAGGGATAGAGAGCAGTTGCTTCACAAAGTATCTCTACCAAAATAAAAACATTATTTAAGTGATTGATAGTTGGTATTCAGCAGTCATAAAAGTATGCCATTTACTTTGAAGAATTACTAAAATAGTGATTTTGTCAGACAGCATAGACAGCAGCAATATAGAGATGAGATGAAGACTTGGATTTAAATAATAAAGTCATTAAATAAAACAAATGTAATATATACACAGCAACTGAAATATTTCATTAAAGTAAAGTAAAGTAATGTGAATAAATGATGATTAATTCATGGGAATTGAATTGTTTTATTCTGTGTTGTTACAGCATTGATACCACATAATGCATAGTGCATTTCATGTCCATTTTTATTTTCAGCACTAACAGTAGTTATTTGGTGCCAAAAGACAATTCTTGTTGCCTACAGAATTTGCCTGAGTAATTATGATCAAGGCTAGTTCCGTAGCCACAAATCATGAGTAGTAGCCTAATCATACAGGCCAATTTTTTGCTCTCTCTGCACTATTATTTAAAAGAGGCCTGGAGTTAATTACATAATTCCTCCTAAATAAACGTTTTGAGTTTTCCTCTGACCTGTCCTATTTCCCTGGTCCAGACGAGCCAATCGGAGCCAATAGCAATGATGGACTGAGGATATTTAGCTCTCAATGATTGGCTGACCTGGCCTCCAGTGTATGTGTGTAACATTTAATATGTATTTTCTGGCAGACAAGGGACCCATGCAGTCTGAGGCGACAAGCTGTCACTGATGTGTTTACAGAGTTCTGCCTAGGAAGGTTCTGAGCCCCTCTCTCCTATCTCTCCCTCACACATTCTCACTCTCACACACACACACACACACACACACACAGCCCATTTCAGGCTCCGGAGGGAGTTAGGCCTATCTCATGGGTAAAATTATATTAATTACAGCTCCATGATGCACTTCCATTATCTATTTGAGGGAGTAGGGGGCAGGGAGGGGAGGGGTTGGGGATGAGAGGGCCGTTCTACAGATGCCACTCCCGGGAATTCAGGGGTATCCTTTTCAGACGGATGGCAATCCTCTAACCTCCATCACTGCCACTCAATGTCTCCATGTCAACCTTACACACCCTCCTTAAAACAAGTTAAATGTAACTAAATGTAATTGAAAATGTAATCTACGTAATCCCCACAAGTAATTATTTATCATGAGAAGGCCATAAACAATAACTAGTAATGCTGCATACTCCAAGAAAGGTTCAAACTCACCTTTCTGGTAAAACATTGTTATAAATTGCTGAGGTGTAGTCATCTTTGAGGAAACAAGTTCAAGTACACAGTACAAATATGATAAAAATATGAAAGGTTTTATATGATGTGTTTCCTATTCAACAAAACTGTATGATTAAGGCTTGAAATTACTCATATGCTTTCTAAATTCAGTATAATCAAATTATAAAACAACTAAATATAAGATTTCGCCTTCCTTATAACTGTAAAATACATATTTGTATGTTTAGTGTTAGACAAAATGTACATGTCTATACAAAAGACTCCACTTCGTCCGGATTATTACATGACCCATCAAATTAACCAGGTGTGTCTATTGTATTTCATGAACATGTGTACATGTCTAGACAATAGTGACCCATCCACTTAGCTAGATGTGGCTGGGGGGTGATAGCATTTCCTTCACATGACCTATCAATTTAGACAAGTGTGTCATCTAATATCTGGACACTTTCTGTTTTTGATATTGCTACTATGCAAGTAACCACTTCACTGTACCGTTTACACCTTCTGTATCCTGTGCATGTGACATAAAACTTAGATTTGATATAGCATGTGTTTACCACATGGCCTCACATGTGAATCCTTAAAGAGATGGGTCGGGCTAAGGCTTAAGAGGGTGTGAATGATGCTGAATGGGTGTAGACAAAGAAGAGCTCTCCAGGAGGTGCACAAAAACATTCAAGGACCATTTTCTCAAAAGTGGGGTTACAAGTTTATCAACTTTCAAAGCAGAATTACTTTCCCACTGTTCCTCAACTGCAGTGTATGACATACCATTTTTTTTTATTTTAGCTCTGAGTCTCTACTTTTATCCAATGTAAAAAAATTTTTTTAAAAAAGCATTTCAAATGATGCTACATAAGACCAAATCGAGGTGGTCGGTCACATATTTTCTAAAGGCCTCTCTGGATCAAAAACGTATGCCCACATCGCTGTGAACGTCTCAAAGAGCTCTATCTTGGCATCCTGAACTCATTAGGAACTCGCCTTTCATCTCATATTAATATTGTCCGTCTATGACAAACAAAGTGTTTTTTGTTTACAATCTATGAATTATTTTAGATTACTGGCTATAAATCGATCTCTGAATGTGCTACAGTGACAAAACCACTCTCTCCTGCTGCGCTACAATGTAAGGATTCCAGGCATATGCGTTGACAGTGGCTGTGATGTAGGGTTCAGCCAGGAGTTGATAGACAGTCGGAAAAGTGAATGAAATGGTAGGAGAGACATTCCAGCTTCAAATGGTGTCAGATTTCATATCCTGCATCATACAAGCAGAAAATATATACTCCTGTGTCCTTGAGAATCAGGGCTACTGCTCAATGCAAGACACTTCAATCTATTGCGTCCACACATCGATTTATAAGCGAAAAAGGTAAGTCGAACCAGTACCAGAACCATGCAGGTCCCCAAAACTGCAGACTTTACATCTACAGTGCATTCAGAAAGTATTCAAACCCCTTCACTTTTTCCACATTTTGTTACGTTACAGCCTTATTCTAAAATAGATTAAATTAAATGTTTTCCTCATCAAATCTACACACAATATCCCAGAATATGTTAATTTTTTTTATGAGCATGGCCTTATTTCTATTACAGTAATCATATTCCATTCACCCAGCTCAATGTAACATCGTAACAATGTAACATGTTTGAGTAGGCTAAATTAGCTAGCTGCATTAGAAAAAAAATACAATGAAATATAGCTAGCTCTCTCTCTCTTCCTCCCTCTCTCTGCTGCTTCTCCTTAAAGTAAATTTGTTTGTACTCACCACATTTTATGCACTGCAGTGCTAGCTAGCTTATGCTTATGCTTTCTGTACTAGATTCATTCTCTGATCCTTTGATTCGGTGGACAACATGTCAGTTCATGTTGCAAGAGTTCTGATAGGTTGGAGGATGTCCTCCGGAAGTCGTTATAATTACTGTGTAAGTCTATGGAAGGGGGTGAGAACCATGAGCCTCCTAGGTTTGGTATTGAAGTCACTGTACCCTGAGGTGGACGGAAACTAGCTGTCCTCCATCTACACCATGGTGCTACCCCAGAGAGCGCTGTTGAGGCTACTGTAGACCTTCATTGCAAAACAGTGTGTTTTAAATCAGTTATTTGGTGCCATGTGAATGTATTTCGTTTTATCGAAAAAGGAGAACTTTATGTTTCACTACAAAAAAAATGAAAATGAAATTCACTAAATAAGATAATCCTCCTCCTCTAGCCTAAACTAGCAAAATAATACAATAATGTAGGACTATATGTTCCCCATATGGTGAAACCTTCACAAATACAAGAGTGCCACATACCAAAATGATATCTGGTCAGGTGTAATGTACAGTGGGGAAAAAAAGTATTTAGTCAGCCACCAATTGTGCAAGTTCTCCCACTTAAAAAGATGAGAGGCCTGTAATTTTCATCATAGGTACACGTCAACTATGACAGACAAAATGAGTTTTTTTTTCTCCAGAAAATCACATTGTAGGATTTTTAATGAATTTATTTGCAAATGATGGTGGAAAATAAGTATTTGGTCAATAACAAAAGTTTCTCAATACTTTGTTATATACCCTTTGTTGGCAATGACACAGGTCAAACGTTTTCTGTAAGTCTTCACAAGGTTTCCACACACTGTTGCTGGTATTTTGGCCCATTCATCCATGCAGATCTCCTCTAGAGCAGTGATGTTTTGGGGCTGTCGCTGGGCAACACAGACTTTCAACTCCCTCCAAAGATTTTCTATGGGGTTGAGATCTGGCGACTGGCTTAGGCCACTCCAGGACCTTGAAATGCTTCTTACGAAGCCACTCCTTTGTTGCCCGGGCGATGTGTTTGGGATCATTGTCATGCTGAAAGACCCAGCC
This sequence comes from Coregonus clupeaformis, assembly GCF_020615455.1. Taxonomy (NCBI): domain Eukaryota; kingdom Metazoa; phylum Chordata; class Actinopteri; order Salmoniformes; family Salmonidae; genus Coregonus; species Coregonus clupeaformis. Next base: position 39,159,876 of record NC_059206.1, on the reverse strand, counting down.
ACGTTTCATCTTCAATGCCCTTGCTGATGGAAGGAGGTTTTCACTCAAAATCTCACGATACATGGCCCCATTCATTCTTTCCTTTACACGGATCAGTCGTCCTGGTCCCTTTGCAGAAAAACATTCCCAAAGCATGATGTTTCCACCCCCATGCTTCACAGTAGGTATGGTGTTCTTTGGATGCAACTCAGCATTCTTTGTCCTCCAAACACAACGAGTTGAGTTGGTTTCATCTGACCATATGACATTCTCCCAATCCTCTTCTGGATCATCCAAATGCACTCTAGCAAACTTCAGACGGGCCTGGACATGTACTGGCTTAAGCAGGGGGACACGTCTGGCACTGCAGGATTTGAGTCCCTGGCGGCGTAGTGTGTTACTGATGGTAGGCTTTGTTACTTTGGTCCCAGCTCTCTGCAGGTCATTCACTAGGTCCCCCCGTGTGGTTCTGGGATTTTTGCTCACCGTTCTTGTGATCATTTTGACCCCACGGGGTAGATCTTGCGTGGAGCCCCAGATCGAGGGAGATTATCAGTGGTCTTGTATGTCTTCCATTTCCTGATAATTGCTACCACAGTTGATTTCTTCAAACCAAGCTGCTTACCTATTGCAGATTCAGTCTTCCCAGCCTGGTGCAGGTCTACAATTTTGTTTCTGGTGTCCTTTGACAGCTCTTTGGTCTTGGCCATAGTGGAGTTTGGAGTGTGACTGTTTGAGGTTGTGGACAGGTGTCTTTTATACTGATAACAAGTTCAAACAGGTGCCATTAATACAGGTAACGAGTGGAGGACAGAGGAGCCTCTTAAAGAAGAAGTTACAGGTCTGTGAGAGCCAGAAATCTTGCTTGTTTGTAGGTGACCAAATACTTATTTTCCTCCATAATTTGCAAATAAATTCATTAAAAATCCTACAATGTGATTTTCAGGAAAAAGAAAATCTCAATTTGTCTGTCATAGTTGACGTGTACCTATGATGAAAATTACAGGCCTCTCTCATCTTTTTAGTGGGAGAACTTGCACAATTGGTGGCTGACTAAATACTTTTTCCCCCCACTGTATGTTAACCAATGAAATTGCCTTATCTGAAAGCTACAATACCGATTGACCTTATAAAGGTTGTCCCCAATCTGTGTCTGTGAGCTATTAATTTAAGGTAAAGGTCTTGTTGCCACTGTCCCCATTGTAAAAAATTATGACCTACAGTACAGTGGGTTTTGTACTAGGGACTAGGCTTTTGACTGAAACCTCTGTGAAACCTCAAGGTAAACCCAAGCGATACTTATGAATAAAACACAATAGTAGTGAGCGGGATGTTTGTACTGTGTACCCTGTACCAAGAGTAGAAATGTGTTTTAAGTCCACCAAATGAAGAGGGCAACATTGTTCATTAGCCATCACTAAGGCAGAATTAAGCCAGTACAAGCTTTATGCAGCCAGTACAACTACAACCTTTACTAAGTACAGGAGAGGCAAACAATTCAACAGCAGTGCAGTAGCTATGCAGCCTATTTATCTCATACAGTGCCTTCAGAAGGTATTCACACCCCTTGACTTTTTCCACATTTTGTTGTTACAGCCTGAATTTAAAATGGATTAAATTGAGATTGTGTGTCACTGGCCTACACACGATACCCCATAATGTCAAAGTGGAATGATGTTTTTGGAATTATTTTCAAATTAATTAAAAATGAAAAGATGAAATGTATTGAGTCAATTAGTATTCAGCCCATTTGTTATGGCAAGCCTAAATAAGTTCAGGAGTAAAAATGTGCTTAACAAGTCACATAATACGTTGCATGGACTCTGTGTGCAATAATTGTGTTTAATATGATTTTTGATTGATTACCTCATCTCCGTACCCCACACATACAATTATCTGTAAGGTCCCTCAGTTGAGTAGTGGATTTCAAACACAGATTCAACCACAAAGACCAGTGAGGATTTCCAATGCCTCGCAAAGAAGGGCACCTACTGGTAGATAAAACCTTTTTTTTTTTTTTTATACAGACATTGAATATCCCTTTGATCAAGGTGAAGTTATTAATTACACTTTGGATTGTGTATCAATACACCCAGTCACTACAGAGATACTAACTCTGTTGCAGGAGAGGAAGGAAACCGCTCAGGGATTTCACCATGAGGCCAATGGTGATTTTAAACCTGTTACAGAGTTTAATGGCTGTGATAGGAGAAAACTGAGGCTAGATCAACAACATTGTATTTACTCCACAATACTAACCTAAATGACAGAGTGAAAAGAAGGAAGCCTGTACAGAATAAAAATATTCCAAAACATGCATCCTGTTTGCAATAAGGCACCACTCTTCATATTTTCAAGCATGGTGGTGGCTGCATCATGTTATTGGTATGCTGGTCATCGGCAAGGACTAGTGAGTTTGTTTTGTTGATAAAAATAAACGGAATAAAGCTAAGCACAGGCAAAATCCTAGAGGAAAACCTGGTTCAGTCTGCATTCCAACAGACACTGGGAGACAAATGTACCTTTCAGCAGGACAATAACCTAAAACACAAGGCTAAATATACACTGGAGTTGCTTACCAAGACGACATTGAATGTTCCTGAGTGGCCCAGATTTTACTTAAATCTACTTGAAAATCTATGGCAAGACCTGAAAATGGTTGTCTAGCAATGAACAACAAGCAATTTGACAGAGCTTGAAGAAATTTTAAAATAATACTGCTCAAATATTGTACAATCCCGGTGTGCAAAGCTCTTAAGACACATACCCAGAAAGACTAACAGCTGTAATCGCTGCCAAAGTTGATTCTAACATTTTTTGAAATTTTCTTCCAATTTGACAGAGTATTTAGTGTAGATGGCTGACAAAATATTACAACAAAATGTTACAACAAAATGTGGAAAGAGTCAAGGGGTGTGAATACTTTCTAAAGGCACTCACTGTAGCTGCCCTTCCTCAGGCTCGAAAAAAATATTAACTCAAGCAACGGAACAATTAATTGCCCTCTCAGGGTCCGCAAACAGACGCTCCTACAGAGGCTGTAATCAATCTCACCTCGCCACCCGGCACCAAAAATAGTTTGGTGCTCCACATGCTGAGGGAAGATGTGATTCATATCTAATTTGTGTTATGGCCAGAAGACAGAGACAAATTATCACATGGTAACTCTTCAATGCTGAAGCTAATTGAATACATTAAAGGCAATATAGTGTCAACTTGTGTTATAAATTGTATTATTTCGCCAAAAGCTGCAGCATTCCGACGAGTTCTTTTCAGGGCAAGTGGAAAAACGTGGCCTTGCCGTCTGCTGGCTAAATGCTAACGCTGAAGCTTTTCTGCATTGAGATCAACTTCTCTTCTGATTGAATTTAGATTTAGGGTCAGTTTTCCCCTTTACAATCATAGCATTAACAGTTAGAACAGCGGTTTCAAACATGCAATTCGAGAGTCATTTGTGGCCCCCACTTGTGATCCCAATTGAATTGGGATAGAACAATTCATGCAACAGCACCTAGTGCATTCTACACAACGAGGCAAGAAATTGCTTCATGTAGAATGATTTTGTAGCATATACCTATAAGCATGTAGGTATACAAGTTATTGCAATATTATTTTTGCACTAGTTGGCTGTACCGGCACCAAAACACCAGTATTTCTTCCTTTATAACTTGTTCTCTATCTTCTTTTTAAATAGGGAGCCAATTTGTTTTCAGCACTTTTATTTCCCTGACTGATCAAACTAGTTTTCTAATGTTCTCGCTTGTCTCTCTGCAGCAGACATATGATGAGCAATATGTTTGGAACATCGAATCACAATAAAATCACAGTATCAAATTGCAATACATATAGAATTGTGAGAATCGCAATATATATCGTATCAGCACCTAAGTATCGTGATAATATCGTATCGTGAGGTCCCTGGAAATTCCCAGCCCTAGTATACACCGTCCAATGAAATGCTTACTTGCAGGTTTCTTCTCAACAACAACAATATTAAATAATAAAAGATAAGAATACAAATATGAAGTAAATGGCTTTCTAGAATCTAATAAACATTTTAGCATTAGTATAATACAGGAAGGCACAACTTATAGTCCAATATTTACACGTGTAGTGGGGAAGGGGGGATTGGGGGGCAAGTGTTTAAATTGTTCAGTATTTAGCAATCATAATAAGAGTCTGGTAGCAGCAGTTGTGATATGTGTCGCATGAATGTATATATGTGTGTGTGTGTGTGTGTGTGTGTGTGTGTGTGTGTGTGTGTGTGTGTGTGTGTATGTGTGCGCATGTGGGTGTGTGCTTGAGTGAGTGCATGTGTTCTAAGGTGCGGAGAAACAGAGTAGGTGGTTGTCAGTCCAGTTCAAGTGTTCAGCATTCTCTGTTGGTATCAGAACTCATGCTCCGATACTGTTTGCCCGATGGTAAGGGAGAGAACAGCTTGTGGCTGGGGTGTGTGGGGTCCTTGATGATGCTGCGGGCCTTCCTCAGGCACCGTTTCGAGTACATGTCCTGGGTGGATGGGAGCACTGTCCCAGCAATGTACTGGGCTGTCTTCACCACCCACTGGAGGGCCTTGCGGTCGTGGACAGAGCAATTCCCATACCAGGCTGTGATGCAACTGGTCAGGACGCTCTCAATGGCGCAATGGTAGTATTTGGAGAGGAACCGGGGTGGCATGCCAAATTTCTTCAGCCATCTTAGGAAGTAGAGACACTTTTGCGCCCTCTTGACATTACCTAATGAAGCCTGTGACTGACAATGTATATTCCTCAATATTGATGGATGAGTTCTGGGTGGATGAGTCTTTGAACATATTCCAATCAGTATTCTCAAAACAGTCCTGCAGCATTGAGTCTGCCTCCTCTGTCCAGCGCCTCACTATTCTGTGTTGGTGGCTCCCTCTTGAGTTGCTGCTTGTAGGCGGGGAGTATGAACAGAGACATTATCTGATTGGCCGAAGTGGGGGCGGGGGGTGGCTTTGTACGCATCACCAATGTTAGTATATACACTGAGTGTACAAAACATTAAGAAAACCTTCCTAATATTGAGTTTCACCCCCCTCTTTTGCCCTCAGAACAGCCTCAATTCGTCGGGGCATGCACTCTACAAGGTGTCGAAAGCGTTCCACCGGGATGCTGGCCCATGTTGACTCCAATGCTTCACACAGTTGTGTCAGCTTGGCTGGATGTCCTTTGGGTGGTGGACCATTCTTGATACACACGGGAAACTGTTGAGCATGAAAAACCCAGCACCGTTGCAGTTCTTAACACAAACCGGTGCGCCTGGCACCTACTAGCATACCCTGTTCAAAGGCACTTAAATATTTAGTCTTGCCCATTCACCCTCTGAATGGCACACATTCACAATCCATGTCAATTGTCTCAAGGCTTAAAATGTATTCTTAAATCTGTTTCCTCCCATTCATCTACACTGATTGAAGTGGATTTAACAAGTGACATCAATAAGGGATCATAGCTTTCACCTGGATTCACATGATCAGTCTATGTCATGGAGAGCTGGTGTTCATAATGTTTTGTACACTTAGTGTACATGGTCCAGTACATTCTTTTTTCTTGTGGGGCAGGATACATGTTGGTAATATTTTAAAAAATCCCCCGTGACAATAAAGACTGCTTCTGGGTGAGACGATTCTTGCTGACTAATGATTTTGTACAATTCGCTGAGTGTCGCCTTGATGTTTGCTTGTGGCGGTATGTACACAGCTGTGATAATAACACAAGTGAATTCCCTCAGCATATAGTGGGGTCGGCATATTAAGCATCAGAAACTCCAGGTTGGGTGAAGAGGAGCTTGAGATGTTTTCAACTTCGGTACACCAGGAATTGTTGATGAGGAAACATACCCCTCCCACCTACTCTTACCAGAAGCCGGCGTTTAATCCATATGGAAAACGGAAAAGCAGTTGGGTTGAATAGCAGAGTCGAGTGTATCGTCTGTAAGCCATGTCTCTGTAAAAACAAAGACACAGCATTCCCTGATGTCCCTCTGCGATTTAAACCTTGCTCCAGCGATTGGACATAGGAAATTAATGCATGAACATTCTGAGCAAACAAAGTAATAATTAATGCAAAAATAGCCACAAAAAAGCAAAGTCGAGCAGGAACCGGCAAGACGCGCACCCTCCTCAGCACCGCCATCTTATTCAGTAGTCCTGTGGTGTACCTAGTGGTGAATTATTTTGTTATTGTTTTTCCCCAGTATATGGCGCTCCTGACAACTGCCTTTACAGGCATGGGCCCTTAGTCAAATTGACTTAACTTCTAATGCAGGGGGTGTCTATTAGGTTAACACACAAAACGGACCTTGGATCAGTCCTAAAGGATCAGACGGCTTTGCTGAAGTATTTATCTTTATGAAAGTGCAAACAGGTTAGCAAATTAGCGCCAGGCAAGGTTTTAAAGGCTCTCCCAGTGGTATGGGTCTGTGTGACATGCTGACAGCCTACATTCACACAAATCGTATTTCCTTTGATGACATGTCTCGGTGCCACATGGGAAGTGGCCCTCCCTCCTCTCGGCATTCCTGCCATACGTCACTTGTCATTTCTCCACGACTATAATTACCTTAAAAGCATTGGAATTTCTGGAGAGACCCACACACGCCACACCTCCACCCATCCAACCCTCAATACCTCCACCTCTTACCAATGCACTCAACCCTCCCCCATCTAGGCCCATAGCTATGCCTTTGGATAAGAATATACTACACCATTGAGACCACCGCAGTTTGACTATTTTTATAGTTTACTCCGCTCTCTCTCCATGCCACTTCCCACACAGACCTAGCCCTGCCCCATCACTCAAGGAGCTTATTTGTTGTTTCTCGACCACGAGACACTAACGTTCAGTCTGCATGGTCAGTGTAACAATGTTGATGACGACGATGTTAAATCCACAAGCGTTCTATAACTACACTATTAGTTTGTTTTTTACATCTTCAAACAGCTAGTTTGACTTTTATTAGCAAGTTATGGCTAAATTGCCTTAGCCGCTAAAGCTAGCCGCTAATGATAATGATAATCACTAGTTAGCTGGCTATCTATACTGAACAAAAATATAAACTCAACATGGAACTGAAATAAAAGATCCAATAAATTTTCCATATGCAAAAAATGCTTATTTCGCTCCAATTTTGTGCACAAATTAACCTAATAGACACCCCCTGCATTAGAAGTTAACATACAAAACTGACCTTGGATCAGTCCTAACCAACCAAGATAATCCCTCCACCTGACAGGTGTGGCATATCAAGAAGCTGATTAAACAGCATGATCATTTCACAGGTGCATCTTGTGCTGGAGACAATAAAAAGGCCTCTGTAAAATGTGCAGTTTTGTCACACAACACAATGCCACATATGTCTCAAGTTTTTAGGGAGTGTGCAGTTGGCATGCTGACTGCAGGAATGTCCACCATAGCTGTTGCCAGAGAATTGAATGTTCATTTCTCTACCATAAGCCTCCTCCAACGTTATTTTAGAGAATTTGGCAGTACCGGCCTCACAACCACAGACCACATGTAACCACGCCAGCCCAGGACCTCCACATCCGGCTTCTTCACCTGTGGGATCGTCTGAGACCAGAAGAAACTGAGGAGTATTTCTGTCTGTAATAAAGCCCTTTTGTGGGGAAAAACTAATTCTGATTGGTTGGGCCTGGCTCCCCAGTGGGTGGCTTATGCCCTCCCATGCCCACCCATGGCTGCACCCCTGCCTAGTCATGTGAAATCCATTGATTAGGGCCTAATGAATTTATTTCAATTGACTGATTTCCTTATATGAACTGTAACTCAGTAAAATCGTTGAAATTGTTGCATGTTGCGTTAATATTTTTGTTCAGTATAGCTAGCTAATAAATGTACTGAGTCAGAGCAAACGTAGCTAGCTATACAGCCTGATACCAGTGATGGTGTAGGCCTAAATCAGCACGTTGTTTGTGCAACAGTATCTTCTAAATCAAAGAGGAATAGGCAAAGCATGAATATGTTGGCTACATGAAGTAGCTAAGAGAAAACATTTAATGTAGCCAAAGATTATAAGGTCCCCTACCAAACACTGATCAACACTTTGGTTCCTACCCTGTCAGAATAACTCCTCCCTGGCATCTAACTATAGATTTAGAATAATAATTATATTTCCAACAGTTCACCCAAGTGTTTTGATCTAAATTGCAAGTCAAATCGCAATTGCAACATTTGGTAAAAAATAAGGCCTTAGATGTTTTGCCCATATCGTCCAGCCCTACATACGTGGCAGTGTGGAAATGATTTCAAGTGAGTGCAGGAAATGCAGAAATGTATGAAAATGTGGGGGTTGAAGTTTAATTGAACAGTATAAAACAATCAGAATGGAGAAAGACCCATTCAAATCACTTGTGTTGGGTCACTCACTACTCCTAAAGCAAATGTAGAACTTTTATTATTCCAAAACATAAAATACCGTCAAATACCATCATAAATTAGAAAAATACAGTGATATTTTGACCATATCGCCCAGCCTTACTGTAGTGTGAGTCCCTAAATGAGATTTTAGAGTGTAGACTGGAGCGCGGGAGAGTTAGCTCCATGCTGACACAGCGTCTCGGACAGAGCACAGCCAAGCACTTTGGCTTCCAAAGCCTTACCTTAGCACAGCAGTATACATAACCGCCTACAGTACCACTGAGGACAGGGGTCTAGGCTGCTACACACTGACAGACGCACCAGCCCATGAAAATGCTAATGGTTAACACGGCTACTCAAGTGGAACCAAAGTGGTGCCGGAGGAATACACACCAGTTAATAAGATGGGTACACTCACCATGACCTTGTGGTGGAACCGTAATGAGAAAGCTGATGGAGCACTTGCAGCCTATATAAGTGGACATTATAATACACAATAATGCCAATATTTTTGGTATTTCCGAAAATTGTTAGCAGTCCGATTTATCTATACTCTCTAGAAGAAGTCAAAAGCCTTGTTGACAGGTGATTAATGAATTATACCATATTGTTTCACAGAAATACCTAATGCAGAAATAGGCTTTTAGAAGTATTGTCCTTTCATGAAGGATGAACTCTAACAAGGGGGATAAGGAAGGGATCGGTGACATCCTACAGGATACATCTGGTGCAGCACAAATAACAGGCCATGTCCTAGGGACAAAGACATAGAGATAATGAAATAATCAACTTCATTACCATTCACACAAAGCCCTTCTCGTTTAGCTTAACAGTGCCGTAAAATAGAATGATCACTGCGGCGGTTATAAGACGCGTGAGCGCAATGAAAAAGCGCTTCGATTAAAAATGTGAAATTAAAAAAAATGTTAGACAATGTACAGCAATAAAACAACTGATGGGCTGAATAAATTAAAACTAAAAGGAGACTGGGCAAAATATTAAAAAGTCAAGAAAACAAAGTGTGTCTCCCTACACACAACCTAAAGCACCACCACTTGCCAGAGACATGGCAAACTAAACGTGCTTCTTGGATCTGACGGCAAGTAAATGTAAAAAAAATATATATATACTATCAAACTCCAGAGTCTGTGCCACCCTCCCTTCATACTTCTATAGGCTCCTCAGCCGTGATTACCCCAACGGTTGGCCGCTAGGCATGAACAAACTCACCTTTTAGTCCCATAGGACGGCGCACAATTGGCCCAGCGTCGTCCGGGTTTGGCCGTCATTGTAAATAAGAATTTGTTCTTAACTGACTTGCCTAGTTAAATAAATACAAATAACATCTTTCCCCCTGGCCTCTCTTCCCAAATCCTCTCCTCTGTTTCTCTTCCCCAAAGAGGGCCTCCGTTACCTTCCTCTCATTGGTATCCCTGCTGGGTCTCTTATTCTCTGAAACTACTGAGATTACCGATCTCCTTGTCTCGCCTGATCCTCTCCTTTTATCTCTCTTGTCACAGTCTCTCTTCCTCTCCCCTCTTTGCTCCTCTGTTCTCCTTACCTGTGCTCCCTCTATCCTCCTCTCCCCCTGACCAAGGCGCTCTGTGTGCGTTTCTCCTCCTGGCTGTGGCTTGTCATCATCTCCTGCTCAGAGGTAGCACACGGTCTACCCAACATTCCATTAGGTTTCCCTGTGGTGTTTGGAGTTCTGTCCGCTGTGGAGTCTTGACTGTGTGAGTTCCCTCTGAAACAAGGGGCTGCTCTGCTCTCTCTCTGTTTCTTTTTCATTTTGTTGTTAGCATCGCCCTTTCCTTCCTGTCCGAGTGGGGGGTGTTGGTCGCAGGGTTGAGGCTGCCTGCTATTGGACTGAGCCCTGGTCAGAAAACGAATGGTCCCTAGGTGCTCCACAAGACATCTGACCCCCTCCCTTCACCCCCGCTTCCCCCCCACAGAGAGAGGAAAAGGCAACACAAACTGAAACCTGACTAGCATAGCATGGAGACAGGAATGTGGAATCAGAGCGTGTGTGTTTGTCTGTGCATGCATGCATGCATGCGTGTTTGCATGCATGTGTGTGTGTGGATAAAGGGGTAGAGAGAAAGATTAGTGAAGTGGAAAGGACAGGCTGTGTCCAGGGTGAAAGGTCAGGAGTGAGTGGCCATGACCTGGACCTCCTGCTGGACATAGCAGACACACAGTCTGGACAGAGACCTCTCCTGAGACCACAGATTCCAGGACCTAGCAGTGTAGCCTCCACCTTGAAAACAAGTACTTCACTTCATCAAAGTACATAAAGTGCTGAATCACTTATTTCTCTCACAAGAAAACAACAAATACCTCAAGGTTATACTTTGTTTTCCTTTTACGACTGCAAAGGAATTATTACTTTGTTTGCTCCGATCCCTTCCAGTCAAGAAAACACATGTTACCTAGCAAAACCTACCTCAGTACAAATTATAGAAACAAGGTACTACACCACTCATCCTCTCAGAAAACAACAAATAGCACAAGGGGACAAAACATCCCTTTTCCCCTTCTTTTAAATTAAAGTTATTTTTAACATTCCCTCCACGTCCACTCTAGAAAACATACAGCCTAGTCTAGCAGTACAGTTGTAACAGCATAATGTAAGATATAGCCTTAACTGGCCTTTAGCAGAATCAGGATAACATAAGTAGCCTCCTTGCCTGAACACTTGTTAGATCTAACTCCTTGGAGGCAACTGGAAATAAATCAAAGGGAAATCAGCTGTCAGATCTCTAGGGGAAAACATAGGTACTGTAAATGTTCTGTGCTTATAGTCACACCTAAATATACCTGTTTTCAACATTGATACAGTAAAAAAAAAAAACGTATTCATGTACAGACATCACACATGTCTGGAAATGATGAAGACACAATCACGCTAATAAAAAAAACAAGACATGTTTCAAACAAATGACTCTGTTTCAAAATTACAGCCTTCAAACCATAGACAAGTGGAGGACACAGCAACCCTATAAGTAGGCTTAGCCTATGTAGTGACCACTGACCACAACAAGGCCGAGCTAGGGCTAATATCTCAGTCTGTCCTTTCCTTCACTTCTCACACCAAAGGCATTCGGACAGGAAGTAAACATTTGGAGTGAGAACACAGCCCAGCCCATTATTTTCCTCAGGACTTCCTGTGGGAAGTGTAGTCCCGCCAGGGTGCGCGAAGCTGTGGGCAGGTCAAAGGTAAAAAACAAGGCGTTTTCACACGCAGGAGGCTCGGCACTGGACAATGGAACTTGTGATTACCTCACCCCAGATGAAAGAGATATCGAACAGAGCTCAACTAGATGCAGTGATATATACCCAACATCTAAATAAGAACACTATTTTGCCACGGCTGCAAACAAAGACAAAACGACTCCAAGAAATTTGGATGGAAATAACAATGCTCTTTGGGGTAACTTGACTTGAGTGGAATGACATTGTACAATCACAAATCTAGTTTGGCAAGAATTTAACTACCAGCCCCACAGGATGTGCCTCTAAGGAACAGCTCTCAGCTTGAAATGCAATCAAAGACTTGGTTGCTGTTTGAATCAAAGACAAAAAGAGATTGTTAAAATACATAATTACACTACCTTCAGACCTTATTTTATTATCTGTCTGTTGATACAAAATGAAGTCTTCTCTACGAGGTTAGACTTTATGATATGTATATAAGCCTAATAAAAGATAAAAGCACATTCAAGAACAATAACAGTGTTTAAAGTAGGATTTATTTCAGCAGTGGTGGCAGAGGTTGCGGAGGGGGATTTTTGTTGTTGAATGACTTTGACAAGAAGGTCACTTCTGGGGACAAAAACCCCCAAAAACATTCTACTCCAAAATGCATGAAAATGTAATTATGTTCTCTTCCTTTGAAACTCATCTTAAAATCAAGGACAGTTTCATTTTATCTCGCGATCTCAATGACATCACCAGCCAATTCTAAATTAACCCCCAAAATAATTTAGCTAGTGTAACGTTACTGTATCTTAGCTAACAATGATTACAGACATCTATTAATAGGGTTGGCTCATAGATGGGTTGGCTGATAATGTCAGGAAAACGATGTGCGTGCTTCCATGGGGCAGAAGTCAGTGTGCTCATTTAATCTTGTTCTTGATATCATGTCTTGTTTTGAGAGGTTTTGACTGATTTCATGTCAATATGGCTCAAATTCACTAGCTAGCTAACCAACAACTGTAATGATGTTTCAGTGAGACATCAAGGGCTCATTGTGCAAATGTATTTATGTTTTCAATAAATATTGGAGACGAAATATAGCTTACATGTTGTCAACAATCTAAGCCAACCTCGTCTGTTTTGCCCCATAGTTGCACACGCGTCGGTTTTGTTGCTAAAAAAAACAACCAGTCTATAGTGATAGTGTTAGAGGACGCAACACTGTATCTGTTCCATTATGATGTCAGTGAGAGCATGGGCAGCACCATTGAGACCATCTCCATTTTGAAGTAGTAAATTTTTTTATTCTACTACTTCTATGAGTTGACAAACAAACTGAAAGGGTGCATACTGCCACCTAGAGTGTGTTTGAACAGGTATAAAGCCAAGGTTGGCAATTTATTGCCACCTGCAGTTATGGAAGGTTTTCTCAAGAGAATAATTGATTGACTGATCCCTCCTGATGACCTGGATAGAATTATGTGAGCCTTCCTTAACCCATAGGAAGTCCCGCCCAGTTAACTACTTCAAAATGGTGAACGTCCTCAACTGGCGCTGCCCATACTAAAACTGTCTTTTGGGCACTAGAGTCCTCTATCTATCTCTATGGGTTGGCTACACTTCCAGGATTACAAGCTAGCTAGCTATACCTTGGAGGTTTCTCGGACGATCTGATGACAATCTGAGGAAGATATGTAACTTGTCACTCTGATCTTAAAAGCGCGTCTCGGCAGAAATGTAAAAAAAATGTTCTAGAATGTTTTTCAGCAGCGGTGGCAATGGCACTGTGTCCGACCGCAATTTTAGAGGCCCTCTTGGCTGCAGAGAGAATTTTGTTTTAAAGCTAATTTCCGCCAATACACATTTTGCCAAGGCTTATTTCGTATTCTTATGCTATCTGAGAGACTCAAACATTATAACAAAATTAATTGGGGCCCCATGCCATGACATTTATTTTATTTTAGATTGTCCCCGACTGTATAGTTTTTATTAATATAGGGGAAACACATTTACACATTTCAGTGTCTGTCCAAACTTGAAAGGGTTTCTCAAGGTCTGCATGAGCATGGGCAATCAACTCAACTTTTGCATGCTCTCATTCACAGCTCGTTTGCTCAACAAACAAAAAAAACACTAACCGCTAAAAGGTACTGTTACAGAACCAGATCTGAAGGCTCACACACACACACAATTTAAATACTTTATTTGAATTCATCAATCAAATTTACAAAAAAAGGATCCAAACATTTCAAAGGTCCCTGTATGCATGGCACTCAAGGGTACAGAAAGCACCTCCTTCTCCAAACAGCTAGGCTGCCCACGACAGCTGAAACAGAGCAGTACCTAGCCAATTGCTTTACCGCAATCTGGAGGCCACGCACTACAAGCCTGTGTACGTGGCAGAGACTGCCAAATATCAGTGCCACCAGCTTGCACCTACACTTGAGGCTGTCCAAGCGTGCCACGAGGGGCTGGTACTTAAGCAGCTTCTCGGCAAAGGCCTGCTCCACGTAGCCGTCAAATGAGCAGGCCATTTCCAAAATGAGCACCTCGCCCTGGCCTCCCACACAACAACAATACCTGCCATATTTGGCACACAGGAAAACACATCATCATCAACATCAAACCAGCTTCCCCTTACACAATAATGTTTATGCATATGTGCTGTTGGTGAGACTAGTTGTCTCACCTCGCTGGCTATCCGGTCAACAAGGCGGTCATGTCAAGCAATGTACAAATCCTTGTATGTTGAACAGCAGCCATTCACAACATGGGCAATGGACTCCATTACATTTGACTCATCTAGAATACGAAATGGGTCATGGTTTGCAGGGTACCAGAGTGCTAGATTATATTTTATTTGTAGAACTTGCAGCCTTGCCTTAACAGTAAAGGTGAGAATGTCCTCACCAACGGCAGTATTCTGGTACATGGAATGGGAGACCGAGTGGTCAGCACAGTCCAGAGCAGCGAGTTTCCCCTGCAGCCTCAGGCCAGTCAAGTGTTGCAGTAGCTGCATCCGTCTGATACCAAGGGGTGTTGTCCTGGATGTAGGATGAGATGTTCCATCATGGGTGACAGAAGCCTCCACAACAACACACACACAAGTACAGTCACTCTGCTCAATTACAGAGACTTATGCACAGAGCTGTACCAAGAACAACCATCATCATAGCATTCGTTTTTTACTCTCCTGTTAATGTTCTCACTGAGTAGCTTTAGAGATTTTATCATTTAATTTCTATAAATAGCCCCGTTTGTTTTGACTGGTGGAGAGAGAGGAGAGAAAGAGAGAGAGAAAGAGGGAGGAAGGGAGAGAACAGGCTCAAACTTTGGTTTTACAGCTTAATGGACTGTGAAAGTTGAATTATCTCCCTCTCCTCACTCTCAGGCCTCATTTCCAAGTGTTAAATGCTCTAGGTCCATTGCATATACTTTGGCAGTAGGGCTGTAACGGTATTGGAATTTTGGATGACGGTTATAGGTCACTGTAACAACCGTTTGAATAACACAATCACACACTTTTGTATCTCCTATACTCACTCACACACTGACTTTCTCACTGTCACTTTCTCACTCCATTTCGCTCTGCGAGACAGGGTAGATCCACTGCCAATTAGGGCTGGCACAATTACTGTATAACCATCATGAAAATAAATAGAAAACGTCAAAACCGTTTAAATCTATTTATAAATGTTTTGTGTGGAACGAACAGCTGACTGAAGATGGGAAGGCTGGGCATTCATACAGTTGAGTCCTGCATTCATACAGTTGAGTCCTGCATTCATACAGTTGAGTCCTTATATATACAGTGGGGAGAACAAGTATTTGATACACTGCCGATTTTGCAGGTTTTCCTACTTACAAAGCATGTAGAGGTCTGTAATTTTTATCATAGGTACACTTCAACTGTGAGAGACGGAATCTAAAACAAAAATCCAGAAAATCACATTGTATGATTTTTAAATAATTAATTTGCATTTTATTGCATGACATAAGTATTTGATCACCTACCAACCAGTAAGCTCTCACAGACCTGTTAGTTTTTCTTTAAGAAGCCCTCCTGTTCTCCACTCATTACCTGTATTAACTGCACCTGTTTGAACTCGTTACCTGTATAAAAGAGACCTGTCCACACACTCAATCAAACAGACTCCAACCTCTCCACAATGGCCAAGGCCAGAGAGCTGTGAAAGGACATCAGGGATAAAATTGTAGACCTGCACAAGGCTGGGATGGGCTACAGGACAATAGGCAAGCAGCTTGGTGAGAAGGCAACAACTGTTGGCGCAATTATTAGAAAATGGAAGAAGTTCAAGATGACGGTCAATCACCCTCGGTCTGGGGCTCCATGCAAGATCTCACCTCGTGGGGCATCAATGATCATGAGGAAGGTGAGGGATCAGCCCAGAACTACACGGCAGGACCTGGTCAATGACCTGAAGAGAGCTGGGACCACAGTCTCAAAGAAAACCATTAGTAACACACTACGCCGTCATGGATTAAAATCCTGCAGCGCACGCAAGGTCCCCCTGCTCAAGCCAGCGCATGTCCAGGCCCGTCTGAAGTTTGCCAATGACCATCTGGATGATCCAGAGGAGGAATGGGAGAAGGTCATGTGGTCTGATGAGACAAAAATATAGCTTTTTTTGGTCTAAACTCCACTCGCCGTGTTTGGAGGAAGAAGAAGGATGAGTACAACCCCAAGAACACCATCCCAACCGTGAAGCATGGAGGTGGAAACATCATTCTTTGGGGATGCTTTTCTGCAAAGAGGACAGGACGACTGCACCGTATTGAGGGGAGGATGGATGGGGCCATGTATCGCGAGATCTTGGCCAACAACCTCCTTCCCTCGGTAAGAGCATTGAAGATGGGTCGTGGCTGGGTCTTCCAGCATGACAACGACCCGAAACACACAGCCAGGGCAACTAAGGAGTGGTTCCGTAAGAAGCATCTCAAGGTCCTGGAGTGGCCTAGCCAGTCTTCAGACCTGAACCCAATAGAACATCTTTGGAGGGAGCTGAAAGTCCGTATTGCCCAGCGACAGCCCCGAAACCTGAAGGATCTGGAGAAGGTCTGTATGGAGGAGTGAGCCAAAATCCCTGCTGCAGTGTGTGCAAACCTGGTCAAGAACTACAGGAAACGTATGATCTCTGTAATTGCAAACACAGGTTTCTGTACCAAATATTAAGTTCTGCTTTTCTGATGTATCAAATACTTATGTCATGCAATAAAATGCAAATTAATTACTTAAAAATCATACAATGTGATTTTCTGGATTTTTGGACCTCTACATGGTTTGTAAGTAGGAAACCCTGCAAAATCGGCAGTGTATCAAATAATTGTTCTCCCCACTGTATATATAAGGACTCAACTGTATGAATGCAGGACTCAACTGTATGAATGCAGGACTCAACTGTATGAATGCAGGACTCAACTGTATGAATGCCCAGCCTTCCCATCTTCAGTCAGCTGTTCGTTCCACACAAAACATTTATAAATAGATTTAAACGGTTCTGACGTTTTCTATTTATTTTCATGATGGTCTTCATCCATAACCGTCGGTTACACGGTTATACAGTAATTTTACATTACATTTACTTGTGCCAGCCCTAATTGGCAGTGGATCTACCCTGTCTCGCAGAGCGAAATGGGGTGAGAAAGTGACAGTGAGAAAGTCAGTGTGTGAGTGAGTATAGGTGATATAAAAGTGTGTATGTGTATGATTGTGTGTTTCTGATTACAAAAGTGTGTGTATGTGTGATTGTGTGTTTCTGAATTTGTGCCTCTGTGAAAGTGTGATCTATAAAAGTGTCGGCACGCACGCACATGAACATGCATGTTTGCATTAGTGTGTGTGATTCTCAGTGTTCCTCTAGTTTCTCTGGGGCCTAAGTACTTCACTCTAATTACCTGCTAAAGACCTAGAGAAGGGAGTTAATGAGGGCTCCCCCAGTAAATTAATGATTTCAATTAGGCACGTTGAGGTAAGGGCCCAAGTCAGTCCTGCTGCTCCAGGATACTGCAGCTTCAGACTGACACGGGTCATTAGTCAGGGGAAACCTTGGCTTACTTCCCTACTTTCAGCCTTGCACATTTACTTTCAAACCTTATTCAAATTCATCACAGAAATACAGTATCACCCTGAGTCCTTCAGAGTAATTTAAAGTGGAATTGTTTGAGAGAGATGGAATTGAAATGCATTGGCTGAAATGTGTTACTGTAGCTTGTCATAGTTAACCTAGAAATTAGTGGCAAGGAGTTGGTTAATGTGCAGATTTCTATGGCAACAGTGGCTATGTCCATCAGTCTTGAACCCTAAAGTTAAACTGATGACAAAGACAGAAAAACAAGGACTGACCATGAATCAAATCTTTATCAAACATAGTTAAAATAACTCTATGAACATCAACACACTGTATGACAACCATAAACATCTACTTAACAACCATAAAAATGCCTATGGCTCGTGTTCAAATGAAGCCTTACTTTGATAAGTAAGTGGTTCGCTCTGGTAAATCTTAAGTACAATATATAAAATTATTGTCTCTTGATTCTCCTTTAAATTACATGGTGTCTCTTTCAAAGCACTGACCGCATCATTTTAGGACCAGCTGCACTGGAAAAAGCTTACAACAGGTTTTCCAGGACTAGCTAATAAATACGCCGGGCTTCAATAGAACATCTGCATCTTTCATCATATCATATGCTGATATTGGTCTTTGATGGTTGCTGTTGCTAGTTCGTTGGTTGCTTTTGCTAGTTCATTGGCAGCTGTGGCTAGTTCGTTGGCTGCTGTGGCTAGTTCGTTGGCTGCTGTGGCTAGTTCGTTGGCTGCTGTGGCTAGTTCGTTGGCTGCTGTGGCTAGTTCGTTGGCTGCTGTGGCTAGTTCGTTGGCTGCTGTGGCTAGTTCGTTGGCTGCTGTGGCTAGTTCGTTGACTGCTGTGGCTAGTTCGTTGGCTGGTATTGGTAGGTCCCACCGGCCAAGAATTTAAAAGCCTAAATAGCACTCTACACGGTGAGGCCTCTTGCAGTTCAAGACCATGCCTTTCGGGCTTTGCAACACACCAGCACCCTTTGAATGCCTATAATGGAGAAGATGAACTGCACACCGCCACAGAACTAGAACAGGGTCAGTGGTGTGTCTATGTCTGTACTAAGAATGATGCCTTTGCCTTCCTTATCATAAGACTGTGCCTATGGAGAGAGGGAGAGCTATAGAGGAGAACCACTTAGGTGAGTAATTAGAAACAAGCACATGGCCATATCTGACTGAGCAGCATGGGAACATTATGCATGCTGCTCGAGCACCATCACCACGACGACACACCTCTGGTGCACTGGCGCTGGCTTGCTGCGTTTTTCTGGTCAGTCAAGTGAACCCTAAGGAAACAGTGATCTATACCCACTGTATATGTTCCCTATAAAGCAGGGGCTGAGTCCATGGTCTCTCTTTCTCTCCCTCTCCCTGTACACGAATGGATACGATGTATAGCACAAATAACCCCTGAATATTTCTGTGTTATGTATGGCGTATCCCCACATACAGCCCTTTGATGTTTGTACAGCGCACTCAGCCAATTAAGAAAATATTAGCATGAAACAACCTCTGTTATCAAGACTGCCCGGGAGAAACAGAGCTCATGAAACTACTGTTAAGAAAAACTATAAAGTTACTGATACCTTGGTCAAATATATAGGCCTAGGCCTAGAGCAGGGCTCTCAACCCTGTTTCTGGAGAGCTACCCTCCTTTAGGTTATCATTTCAACCCCAGTTGTAACTAACCGGATTTAGCTTTTCAACCAGCTAATTATTTGAATCAGGTGCGCTAGATTAGGGTTGGAGGGAAAACCTACAGGACAGTAACTCTCCAGGAACAGGGTTGGTGAGCCTTGGCCTAGAGACTGAACACATCAGAGACTGAAGTGTTTCACTATGCAGACTACTCCACAAGGGAACATAAAACCACCCCACCTACTATCAATTACTTCATTTTAGTATTTGAGTGCACATTACACTCTAAGCAAACAGATATCTAAATTGAAAACGTAGGCCTAGTTCATAATGTTATTAAACTAACTTTAATCAAAATGTAAATGCTTTACTTGGCTGTATTATCGCAATGACACTCTCTTGTTTAGCAAGTAGCCTATCACCATGAGTCACTTGATCAATAAACATCAGAGAAGGCGACTGTTGAATTATAGCACTCAATGTTGTCTCAATCAATATGCTCCCTCTCTTCCCATAATGAATTCAGAAATGTAACAACTTCATAAATATGTGACAGCACATTTTAAAGAGACCATCGAGTATACAGAGGAGACCCATAATTAAATATGAGGATAAAGAAATAAAAGTTCCATGGTTATTCATTCCTACACTGGTTCATTGTTCTGGTTTACTCTAGCTACCAGGAGGAGCTCGTAAATTCTACCTGCAGCCCCCACTTCGCTCATGTTTGCATTTGACGGAGGGGCCGTAAATCAAGGTTGCGTACAAACCGGTGGCGGCACAGAGACTACGCGGCCCTACGCTCGTGCAGCCTCCGGGTCCGTCTCTTCCAAATCCACCCCGCATCGATCGAGTGCCTCGACCGTTGTTTATGATTCTCTGCGCTCCACAGTAGTACATCAGCGGCGCAAATGATGACCGAATGCTACGTTTACAATACTACGGCTGTTAAGTCACTGACAGATCCAGTCTGCTTTCCCTCGCCATAAATTGAAGGTAAAGGGCCTCTAAAACATCTGCCCAGACAAAACATATTTTCTCGAGTTGATGTGAGGGGAGTGAAAAAATAGAACGACATGGGGAATCGCCTACGCCCCTGAACATTGCTTTACCAGAGCTGCAGGGTTAGTAAGGGGAAGAAGTAAAAGTGCCCACATGCATAATTTTCTCTCTAACCCCTGCTCTGTCCCTAAAGAGCTCGAACACACATTGTTGGTTACGAAAACTGAACTCTGTCTACTCACTCTCTCTCCCCCTTTCTCACCATTGAAATTGGCTGCAAGCAGGGCATGACTACGTCTCCATAGGATTGAAACATAGCTACAGTGCCTACAGTGGGGAAAAAAGTATTTAGTCAGCCACCAATTGTGCAAGTTCTCCCACTTAAAAAGATGAGAGGCCTGTAATTTTCATCATAGGTACACGTCAACTATGACAGACAAAATGAGAAAAAAAATCCTGAAAATCACATTGTAGGATTTTTTATGAATTTATTTGCAAATTATGGTGGAAAATAAGTATTTGGTCAATAACAAAAGTTTCTCAATACTTTGTTATATACCCTTTGTTGGCAATGACACAGGTCAAACGTTTTCTGTAAGTCTTCACAAGGTTTTCACACACTGTTGCTGGTATTTTGGCCCATTCCTCCATGCAGATCTCCTCTAGAGCAGTGATGTTTTGGGGCTGTCGCTGGGCAACACCGACTTTCAACTCCCTCCAAAGATTTTCTATGGGGTTGAGATCTGGAGACTGGCTAGGCCACTCCAGGACCTTGAAATGCTTCTTACGAAGCCACTCCTTCGTTGCCCAGGCGGTGTGTTTGGGATCATTGTCATGCTGAAAGACCCAGCCACGTTTCATCTTCAATGCCCTTGCTGATGGAAGGAGGTTTTCACTCAAAATCTCACGATATATGGCCCCATTCATTCTTTCCTTTACACGGATCAGTCGTCCTGGTCCCTTTGCAGAAAAACAGCCCCAAAGCATGATGTTTCCAACCCCATGCTTCACAGTAGGTATGGTGTTCTTTGGATGCAACTCAGCATTCTTTGTCCTCCAAACACGACGAGTTGAGTTTTTATCAAAAAGTTATATTTTTGGTTTCATCTGACCATATGACATTCTCCCAATCCTCTTCTGGATCATCCAAATGCACTCTAGCAAACTTCAGACGGGCCTGGACATGTACTGGCTTAAGCAGGGGGACACATCTGGCACTGCAGGATTTGAGTCCCTGGCGGCGTAGTGTGTTACTGATGGTAGGCTTTGTTACTTTGGTCCCAGCTCTCTGCAGGTCATTCACTAGGTCCCCCCGTGTGGTTCTGGGATTTTTGCTCACCGTTCTTGTGATCATTTTGACCCCACGGGGTGAGATCTTGCGTGGAGCCCCAGATCGAGGGAGATTATCAGTGGTCTTGTATATCTTCCATTTCCTAATAATTGCTCCCACAGTTGATTTCTTCAAAGCAAGCTGCTTACCTATTGCAGATTCAGTCTTCCCAGCCTGGTGCAGGTCTACAATGTTGTTTCTGGTGTCCTTTGACAGCTCTTTGGTCTTGGCCATAGTGGAGTTTGGAGTGTGACTGTTTGAGGTTGTGGACAGGTGTCTTTTATACTGATAACAAGTTCAAACAGGTGCCATTAATACAGGTAACGAGTGGAGGACAGAGGAGCCTCTTAAAGAAGAAGTTACAGGTCTGTGAGAGCCAGAAATCTTGCTTGTTTGTAGGTGACCAAATACTTATTTTCCACCATAATTTGCAAATAAATTCATTAAAAATCCTACAATGTGATTTTCTGGGGAAAAAATTCTCAATTTGTCTGTCATTGTTGACGTGTACCTATGATGAAAATTACAGGCCTCTCATCTTTTTAAGTGGGAGAACTTGCACAATTGGTGGCTGACTAAATACTTTTTTTCCCCACTGTATAGAAAGTCTACACTTCCCTTGAATTTCTTCTCATTTTATTGTGTTACAAAGTGGGATTAAAATGGATTTGTCATTTGCTGTAAACGATCTACACAAAATTATCTTGTCAAAGTGACATTTTAGAAAGGTTAATGAAAAATAAAACACTAATATGCCTTGATTAGATAAGTATTCACCCCCGAGTCAATACATGTTAGAAACACCTTTGGCAGCGATTACAGCTGCGAGTCTTCTTGGGTAAGTCGCATGATAGCTTTGCACACCTGTATTGTGAAATACATTTGCACATTATTCTTTTCTAAATTCTTCAATCTCTGTCAAGGTGTTAGGGATCATGGCTAGACAGCAATTTTCAAGTCTTGCCATAGATTTTCAAGCAGATTTAAGTCAAAACTGTAACTTGGCCATTCAGGAACATTCAATGTCGTCTTGGTAAGCAACTCCAGTGTAGATTTGGCTTTGTGTTGTAGGTTATTGTCCTGCTGAAAGGTGAATTCCTCTCCCAGTGTCTGGTGTAAAGCAGACTGAAGCAGCTTTACCTCTAGGATTTTGCTTGTGCTTAGCTCCATCCCGTTTCTTTTCATCCTGAAAAGCTCCCCAGTCTTTACCGATGTCAAGCATACCCATACCATGATGCAGCCACCACCATGCTTGAAAATAATGTGTTTAACCCAAACATAAGGCTTTGTATTTAGGCCAAGTTTTTGCTATGTTATGTTTTTGCAGTATTACTTTAGGGCCTTCAAAAAGTATTCACACCCCTTGACTTTTTCCCCATTTTGTTGTGTTACAGCCGGAATTAAAAATGATTACATTTAGATTGTGTGTCACTGGCCTACACACAATACCCCATAATGTCAAAGTGGAATTATGTTTTTAGAAATGTTTACAAATTAATAAAAAAAGATTCAAAGTTTAAATGTCTTGAGTCAATAAGTATTCAACCCCTTTGTTATGGCAAGCCTAAATAAAGTTCAGGATAAAAATGTGCTTAACAAGTCACATAATAAGTTGCATGGACTCACTCTGTGTGCAATAATAGTGTTTAACATGAATATTTATGACTACCTCATACATACAATGATCTGTAATGTCCCTCAGTCGATCAGTGAATTTCAAACACAGATTCAAACACAAAGACCAGGGAGGCTTTGCAATGCCTCGCAACAAGGGCACCTATTGGCAGATGGGTAAAAAAAAAAAAAAAAGCAGACATTGAATATCCCTTTGAGCATGGTGAAGTTATTAATTGAAATCACTGGCCACTTTAAGAAATGGAACACTAGTCACTTTAATAATGTTTACATATCTTGCACTACTCATCTCATATGTATATACTGCATTCTATTCTATAATATTCTTCTGTATCTTAGTCCATGATGCTCTGTCATTGCTTGTCCATATATGTATATATTCTTAAATCCCATTGCTTACTAGTTTTGTGTGTATTGGGTATATGTTGTGAAATTGTTAGATATTACTGCACTGTCGGAGCTAGAAGCACAATCATTTCACTACACCCGCTATAACATCTGCTAAACACGTGTATGTGACAAATTAAATTTGAATTACACTTTGGATGGTGTATCAATAC
This sequence comes from Coregonus clupeaformis, assembly GCF_020615455.1. Lineage (NCBI taxonomy): Eukaryota > Metazoa > Chordata > Actinopteri > Salmoniformes > Salmonidae > Coregonus > Coregonus clupeaformis. The sequence goes on along the minus strand of NC_059206.1, from coordinate 39,136,035 downwards.
ACCCAGTCACTACAAAGATACAGGCATCCTTCCTAACTCAGCTGCCGGAGACTAAGAAAACCGCACAGGGATTTCACCATGAGGCTAATGGTGGATTTAAAACAGTTACATAGTTTAATGGCTGTGATAGGAGAAAACTGAGGATGGATCAACATTGTAGTTACTCCACAATACTAACCTAAATGACAGCGTAAAAAGAAGGAAGCCTGTACAGAATAAAAATATTCCAACACATGCATCCTGTTTGCAATTAGGCACTAAAGTAAAACTGAAAATGTGTCAAAGTGATTAACTTTATGTCCTGAATAAAAAGCGTTATGTTTGAGGCAAATCCAACATAACATCACTGAGTACCGCTCTTCATATTTTTAAGTATGGTGGTGGCTGCATCATATGTTTTGGGTATGCTTGTCATCGGAAAGGACTAGGGAGTTTTTTAGGATAAAAATAAACTGAATAAACTAAGCATAGGCAAAATCGTAGAGAAAAACCTGGTTCAATCTGCTTTCCAACAGACACTGGGAGACAAATGTACCTTTCAGCAGGTTAACATAAAACAATAACCTAAAACACAAGGCCAAATATACACCGGAGTTGCATACCAACACGACATTGAATGTTCCAGAGTGGCCTAGTTACAGTTTTGACTTAAAATCGTCTTGAAAACCCCTCATCCCAAAAAAGTTCAAGGGGTGTAGACTTTCTATAGGCACTGTATATAGTCTCTATACAGGAGTCTGGATACCTGCCATATGCTCCCTACATCTGTCTCCTCCAGGCAGCCCTCACTGGACAGCCAAGATGGAATACCTCAACCTGACTCTAGTCTATACAGCGCCGCTCTACGTTTATTTGGCCGATGCTGCCCACTCCCTAGACATTTATTTGGGTAGCTCTATTTATTTATTTTTTTCATTTTGCAGACGCTCTTATCCAGAGCGACTTACAGATAGTGAGTGCATACATTTTCATACTGGCCCCCCTTGGGAAACGAACCCACAACCCTGGCGTTGCAAGCGCCATGCTCTACCAACTGAGCTACAGTTTGGCCAGGGAGTTAAATGCTCTCAGTCAGACACAATGTCATAACCTTGACTGTTGGGCTAGAATAGTCAGGCTAGAATAGACAAAAAAACACTGTTGCAAAGCCCTCTTTGAGCAAAATGTGACCAAAAAAGCTGATTGGTTCTGAAACCCGAAACTATGAAAATTCCAGCAGCTTTTCGAACAATTCTTTATTCATGATCCTTTCTACAATTGATTAATAACCAATCCCTTCAACGACCTAAATCTGATCAAATCTACACTATCAACTACAAATCTAACTCAAAGTGACACTGGACACCTCTATTAAGATGACAGGATGCAGCAGTGTTGAGGAGACAGCTAGTCACAACCTCCTCAGTTAGACCACAAACCCCTCATCCCAAATTTGTGGACAGGGCCGGCTCCAGGCATAAGCGACATAAGCGGTCGCTTAGGGCCCCCGGCCGCCTATTATTATTTAAACATTTTAAATGTAGGAACTCAGTTGGGGTCTCAACTAACTGTTAAGAGTTCAAATAGTATAATACACAAGGTGCAATTTCTAAATGTGGTTGTGCATCAGACATTTTTCTCTTGTTATGCTAGTCACTGACAGTCACTCAATTAGCCATGTCAGCTAACAATTATTAGATTGGTAAATTAGTTTAGCCAGCTATCTAAACTTGTAGTAATCATGGCCGAATACCAACCGGGCATGCAGGACATGTGCCTAGGGGCACTGACCTCCAGGGGGCCCCCATTGATCTTGTTAGTCGATCTCGCTCAGATATCATTAACATGGCATAAGTCTTGGCAAAATGTGAAGAATTGCTCAAAATTAGCTTTAAAACTGCAAAAAAATTATCTGAACCCCATGGGAAAATGTGTAGAATTGCATAAAGCTTGGTTTAAAACTGCAATATTGTCTCTACTCCCCATGGCAAAATGTGACCGGCCGGCTCAATTCGGTCCTATGTAGCAAAATGTGAAATGCTGTTTTTTTACATTGGATTAAAGTAGAGATTCAGAGCAACAACCCAAAATGTATATCATACACTGCAGCTGAGGAACAATGGGAAAGTAATTCTGCTTTGAAAGTAGATAAACTTGTAACACCTACTTTTGAGAAAATGGCCTGGAGAGCTCTTTGTATACACCCATTCAGCATCATTCACACCCTCTTAAGCTTTAGCCCCACCCATCTCTATAAGGATTCACATGTGAGGCCATGTGCTAAACAGAGTAAGGTAGTGTAGTAAACAACCAAAGATTTCAAGACTAAAAGTGAAGAAAGTAGTAGCAATACACTTTATCTACAGTGAGGGAAAAAAGTATTTGATCCCCTGCTGATTTTGTACGTTTGCCCACTGACAAAGACATGATCATTCTATAATTTTAATGGTAGGTTTATTTGAACAGTGAGAGACAGAATAACAACAACAAAATCCAGAAAAACGCATGTCAAAAATGTTATAAATTGATTTGCATTTTAATGAGGGAAATAAGTATTTGACCCCTCTGCAAAACATGACTTAGTACTTGGTAGCAAAACCCTTGTTGGCAATCACAGAGGTCAGACGTTTCTTGTAGTTGGCCACCAGATTTGCACACATCTCAGGAGGGATTTTGTCCCACCCCTCTTTGCAGATCTTCTCCAAGTCATTAAGGTTTCAAGGCTGACGTTTGGCAACTCGAACCTTCAGCTCCCTCCACAGATTTTCTATGGGATTAAGATCTGGAGACTGGCTAGGCCTATCCAGGACCTTAATGTGCTTATTCTTGAGCCACTCCTTTGTTGCCTTGGCCGTGTGTTTTGGGTCATTGTCATGCTGGAATACCCATCCACGACCCATTTTCAATGCCTTGGCTGAGGGAAGGAGGTTCTCACCCAAGATTTGACGGTACATGGCCCCGTCCATCATCCCTTTGATGCGGTGAAGTTGTCCTGTCCCCTTAGCAGAAAAACACCCCCAACGCATAATGTTTCCACCTCCATGTTTGACGGTGGGGATGGTGTTCTTGGGGTCATAGGCAGCATTCCTCCTCCTCCAAACACGGCGAGTTGAGTTGATGCCAAAGAGCTCGATTTTGGTCTCATCTGACCACAACACTTTCACCAAGTTCTCCTCTGAGTCATTCAGATGTTCATTGGCAAACTTCAGACGGTCCTGTATATGTGCTTTCTTGAGCAGGGGGACCTTGCGGGCGCTGCAGGATTTCAGTCCTTCACGGCGTAATGTGTTACCAATTGTTTTATTGGTGACTATGGTCCCAGCTGCCTTGAGATCATTGACCAGATCCTCCCGTGTAGTTCTGGGCTGATTCCTCACCGTTCTCATGATCATTGCAACTCCACGAGGTGAGATCTTGCATGGAGCCCCAGGCCAAGGGAGATTGACAGTTATTTTGTGTTAATTTCATTTGCGAATAATCGCACCAACTGTTGTCACCTTCTCACCAAGCTGCTTGGCGATGGTTTTGTAGCCCATTCCAGCCTTGTGTAGGTCTACAATCTTGTCCCTGACATCCTTGGAGAGCTCTTTGGTCTTGGCCATGGTGGAGAGTTTGGAATCTGATTGATTGATTGCTTCTGTGGACAGGTGTCTTTTATACAGGTAACAAGCTGAGATTAGGAGCACTCCCTTTAAGAGTGTGCTCCTAATCTCAGCTCGTTACCTGTATAAAAGACACATGGGAGCCAGAAATCTTTCTGATTGAGAGGGGGTCAAATACTTATTTCCCTCATTAAAATGCAAATCAATTTATAACATTTTTGACATGCGTGTTTCTGGATTTTATTGTTGTTATTCTCTCTCTCACTGTTCAAATAAACCTACCATTAACATTATAGACTGATCATTTCTTTGTCAGTGGGAAAACGTACAAAATCTGCAGGGGATCAAATACTTTTTTCCTTCACTGTAGTCCTTGGCCTATTTCCTAATCTGACTTTGGTGCAGGTCATGTTGTTCTTCACATTACCGGTAAACACACACTATATCAAATAAAATCTAAGTATTTGTCACATGCACAGGACACAGAAGGTGTTAATGGTACAGTGACATGATCACTTGCATATTTGCATAGTAGCAATATCAAAAAAAGTGTCCAGATAAATATTTCATAATTATTAGATGATTCTTACCCAGAAACACTTGTCTAAATTGATGGGTCATGTGAAATAAATGCTATAACCACCCCTCAGCCACATCTAGCTAAGTGGATGGGTCACTCTTGTCTAGACATGTACACATGAAATACATTACATTTTACATTTTAGTCATTTAGCAGACGCGCTTATCCAGAGCGACTTACAGTTAGTACAATAGTTAACCGTAATCAGCCCCAGACACACCTGGCTAACTGTATGGGTAATGTAATCATCTGGCGATGTGGAGTCTTTTGTTTAGACATGTAGCTAGCTAGCTAAACAATTAACCTAATGGTCCTTTCAAGACAATTGGGAACTTGGAAAAATACAAGGTCAAATCATGACATCAGTGATCGGAAAGTCAGGGCTCTAGAAAGTTGTAATTCCAAGTTGGATGACCGTAGAAAAATATTTTTCCCAGTCAAAGCTCATTTTCCCCCCCCAGAGTTCCCAGTTGTCTTGAACGCACTGAAGTCAGAAGTAGGATATTTCCGAGTTCCCAGTTGTTTTGAATGCAGCAAAAAACCCAACCCATACTATTTTTCATTTTCATTTTCGTCATTTAGCAGACGCTCTTATCCAGAGCGACTTACAAATTGGGTAAGTCTACTCGCAATACAAACTGATTGTCATAACTAGCCACCAGGCATGAATCTGCAGGTAGCTAAAGCTATATTTTTACCTACATCTGGGATTTCCTCATCGTCTGATTCATTTTCAGAGAGAGTCAGAGAGTCAGCATTGCACAATCGTCCTCTAGAAAGTGGAGAGTAGTAGCAACACTTTTGCAGTTCTTCACATCTTTCAAAAAAGCTGCGGTAGAAAGGATTACCTACACATACTGAGCAGCTCATGTTATAGACGGAAGCATGCTACATGGCAGACCAATCCGAATTCATCTCTCGGCATGTCCAGCCCATCCATTATCTCAGCCCATCATGGCTAGTGGGATGGTTCCCGTCTTTTCCCGTGGCTAAACCAACAAGGCTCGTAATTTAACAATTGTATTCGTATTTACAGATGGCATACACATTTGTTATTAAGGAACATGAAAGTTCACATGTTCCAGAAGGCATTTCTGCCAGAAAACGCATTTTGATAAAAAATTAATGTTTACGTTCAAAATGCCTCTCCTGTGAAGTAGTGACATGCAACATACGCCTAGTTTCCTGAAACGAGTCACACGTGTAGAATTTAAGGAAATGTATTTTAAAACAAGAAATGTAATCTCCGCTGTCAAAAGGGGGCACACTAAAATGTTTTGCCCATGAGGTGCCCCCCCCGGAGATGACATTTCTTGTTTTAAAATACATTTCCTTAAATTCTACACGTGTGACTCTACACAGAGCCTCACTTCCTGTATCTTCAGAAACAAATGGCCATTGTGACTCTCTGGGAGATTTAACCGTTCTCATCTGTGGACAATGTGAGGGTAGAAGGGAAGGGGGCCATGAAGACTTTGAAACTGAAAGAAACACTTCCGTAGAAGAGCTTACACTAACAGTCAGATCTTGCTTGTTTTACAGAGTCAGAAAGACAGAGACAGAGACAGAGACAGAGAGAGAGAGAGAGCGAGAGAGAGGGAAAGAGTGCTGATTTGGTAGCTATCTAGTCTTTTATTTTCACTGTGTGGAGTGTAATATACCCCAAGGCACATCGCCAAAATTTTCCTCCCCCTGATTTCGCCTGAACCTAACTCCCCCCACCTGGATTTAATACGCTGCAGGCAGGGGGGGACCGCGGGGGAGAGAGAAAGGGGTAGAGGACTAACCCAGATTACTCTGAGCCGTGAACTGCCCACATGGAGGGGCAAGTGTGTTTACAGAGGGACGAAAGACAGACAGCTCTGACTGAAACCTTCCAGAAATGATTGTTATAAGACAGGAGACCTACCTCTTGGCCAAACCTTGAAATAACCTAGAAATGGGTGGCAAGAGGATTTCACAGAAACCCTAACGACACAAGTCACCACTTCCAAACCAAGCCTTTAAGACATAAAGTAAGAGAAAACTCAGACCCAACCCTTCTCGAATTAACAGCTACCTCTTACCCAGTGGACCTTATAGACCTGAGAGACAAGCCTTCAAGCAAGACAAACAATTTTGATGTGGCCAGTAGTACAGAAATGTGCCATCTTACCTCGCCCCCTTCAATCCCCAATTTCCCGACTGCTCCGGAAGAATTCATGATTTCCCCAAACTCTCAAAAAATATTAAGATTCCAGGGCTCTCTCTCCCGACGGAAATGCGACGAAAGAAAAACGCAGTCCCTTAGTCCCTTGTCTTCAGCTGCTTGTAGTCTCCAGTGTCCGCTGGCTGCTGTGGCCAGCCATCTTCATTCAGAAAAATCCCACACTGTGATCAGAGTGAACACACACACACACACACGCACGCACACACAAACCAAAAGGTGGAGGTATACACACATACACACAAACCCGCTCACGTTCAGAGGTGCAGAGTCACACACACCGGCACATGTTCCATGATCCGTTATCAGTTAAGTCATTAGCGCTCCTGCTGACCCTCAAGAGAACCGTTCCCGAGTGAATCCAAGGAAAACTGATGGAGTATCTCTTGGCTGGCTCGCCTTCTCCCTGCCGCTCCCCCCTGTCATCTCCACGCGCTGCCGCCACAGCCGGAGTGTGTGTGGCGAGAGCTTCCCGGGGCCAGGCTCAGTGCGTCTGTGTGTGTGTAGCGGGCAGCATTCCCCAGTGTGTTATCGTCTCTGCTGCTCGACTGCCTGTCGGATTCCAGTCTGCCAGCGGTTGTTCCTCCTTACCCCCCTCTCCCCTCGTTTTCTCCTCCTCCTCTCTTCACTTTCCCTCTCCGATATGGATTCAAGTTTTAGCAGCACCCCCTCCCTCACACCCTCCTCCCATTCCTTCAGTCGGTCTGTGCCACTCCCAGACCTCTCTCTCTCTCGCTCTCTCTCCTAAACTCAGACCAGCACTCACACAAAAGAGTGCCCCGGCACTAATGGTATGTTCAACAGAGTGCATGCTGTCTTTTTCCCTCTCTCTCTCCCCCTTTCTCCCTCCCTCTCGCTCTCTCGCTCTCTCTCTCTCTCTCCTCTTTTCCTCCCTGAGCTCTAGAAATGGCAGCGTTCCAGAACTTTCCCTCATCTCCACTCTTGGAGGCTGTTAAAGCGATTAAAGTGCACTTCTGGCACTTCCTCTCGTATACTTAATTATAGTGTGTAGGGCGCACTAATAGACCAGTTCATTAGCAGCCCGTTCAGGCCTCATTAAATATGAACAGATTGGAGCACTTTATTAATATATTGATGACTGGTGTTTAGCGCAACCAGTAATTAATATTTGACTACATGGATCAACGCAATATTTGTTAGCCGATAAGACTAGCTAATTCAGATAGGTTAGATTGTTGGCAAGGGGAAAGGCAGTCACATAAGCATTTGAAAAAATTGGTAGTACGACCACCTCTTGCTCTGAGCTTTGAATGGAAAATGGAATAAACCTCTCCCCCTATTGATATTGGTTAGATTTTTGATATGACAAGTTGTGATGTGACCGGAAGCCACATTAGGGGAATGACCAAGGTGTCAAGGAGACCACATAGCAGAGTAGCATTCACACACACATACACACACAGATGTGGATGGACACAGCAACACAAGCAGCTATTTCAGACATGCTCACACACGCACACACAACACGCACACACAACACGCACAGAAGGGGTGTTATAGCGCTTTGGTGATCCTGACCTTTTAGCTCAGCTACAAATCACGCTGCTCCCCAAGCTGGACACTGCTCATCAGAATGCAAACACACAAAGAGCAGAATGAAGAGGGGAAACACACACAGTAGGGCACCTGCTGGCATATGCCCCTAATTAGAAGTCTGCCTTACTTGCCATGCAAATTGGAACATGTAAACTCACAATGCCCTGATCACTGAATTCACGGTCAATAGTAAGACTTCAAGGCAAGGGAGTCGTAATACTTCAACCTACCACCCTATAGCACAAGGCTTCACCATAGCCTCATCCAAAATGTATATTATATAATGTCTTCTCTCATCCATTTCACTAAGGGGTAAAAAAACGAACTATATTAAAAGAACTGTGCTGAAACAAGTTCAACTACCATTCCCCATTGATATTCTAAGAGAACAATATTACAATAAAATTAAAATAATTCTAACAGTAGGAGACAGTTGAGAAGATGAGAGCCGTAGCAGGAGACAAAAAGTTGAACCTTTTCTGACTCTGCACTCGGAGTAGTATATCAGAGGTGCTGCTGGGCTATGTTTAGACAGAGCTGCTCTGGCCCTGCAAAAACACCGGCATGTATGATTTATGAAGCTGGACTTACTGTACATTGGGAGCTGGTTCACGTTCTAATTGAGCGACTCAAAGAAATGTAATGGAGTGGGTAGAATAGTCTGTCTCCCTCTCTCCTTAATCAGTGAAAATTAAAAGAGAACAATGACATGGAGAATAGACCCCTTCTTTTACTCAAGGGTTTTCTTTTTTCTAAGAGGTTTTCTAGGCAGATAGAAAAGTAATTAGATGGCAAGATATAAATAATTTGTTCACATAATGACACTTAGCTGTTACTAGTAGTGGAAGAAAGCTCAAATAACCATCACTACATAACAGGAAAATAACATCTCCCAGAGCAATGTAAAGTAATACAGCACAGCATGTAGGTACACATATCATACTGCTATAGATTGAAATACAGATTAATATAAAAGAACATAGGCCTCAATAGAAAGTGATTCTCCAACCAGACTAAAATGAGAGGCATCCCTGAAGATCGATTGCATGTTTCCCATCAAATCCACATAGCAGTCTAAAACGGCCAACATCCTCACCCTTCACCCACATAGACATCCAAGACCCAACAGTTACCCTTTGCAGTGGTCTCTGGTCTCTAGCTACGTCCACTCCAACCTGGCAACTCAGCTCTAGGCTATAGGGCAGGCAGGGCCTAAAGCAACTTTCCACACAGAACTACCACCCATCTCTTTCATCCTCCTGCCCAGCTTTACTTACCTCATCACCAACACATAGTCCTCTCAACAGCCCTCCAACACCCACATGTTAATCCAAAAGAGACATTTCAAAGACAAGCTAGGCTAACACATTACGGCTAACACCTTGTTAGCGATCAACACAGAGCTTTGAGGACACAGTGACTGGTGCAGTGGTGCTGGCTGGGAGGATGTATTGGGAGACTCGCTAATGCTTTTCTGGGCACTTTTCCAAGGGGGAGAGAAAAGAGGAGTGGCACAGGGAAACACAACTTGAATGTGAGTGAAATCAAATCTGCTGCAGGGCAGATAGCGATAGAGCTAGCCTAGCTAGCACACAGAGGGGCTATGGATTGAGGGTAGATATAGCAGTTAGTCTAGCACACATGGGGGCTATGGGTTGAGGGCAGATAGCGATAGAGTTAGCGTAGCTAGCACACAGGGGGGCTATGGGTTGAGGGCAGATAGTGATAGAGTTAGCCTAGCTAGCACACAGGGGGGCTATGGGTTGAGGGCAGATAGCGATACAGTTAGCCTAGCTAACACAGGAGGGGGGCTATGGGTTTAGCGCTAGCTAGAGTTACAGACGCTAATCCAAACAGTGGCAGCTAGCCCCCAAAGAGGGAGGACTGGCTAACGGCCAGCCTGGTGGTGTCATTCTTTCTCTACCTGCTGAGTCAAAGGCCTTTAATCACATTGTCTGATCTCTAGATAAACAACTCCCACCAAAGCAGGAAATAGGCATAATACTGTTATAAGACTGACATAACACCTGTCACAACTGGTTATGACATCCACAACTGGTCGCGATTTTGTCCACCAGTTAGGCACAAATTGATTGATTTCTTCCTCAGTTCAGCTGTAAGGTTGAAACAAGGGTGGCCATTTTTAAAGAGGTGACTGAGAAGGATAGCTTTACTGTACTACTATCTTGTGGACATTCCACAAGAAAAAGTCCAAAATGTAGAACTTTTTGTACTAAGGGTAATTAATTGAATGTTCCCCCTTTTACATTTCACAATGTCAAAAGTCACTATTGTCATCAAGTAATGGGTAAACATAAAGGGTGACATACAGCACACAGAGAGATCTTTCCTGTGATCAATGCTAAAAATCAGGATTAGGGCCTGCCTAGGAATGGCTGAGGCTTGGGCTTTTTTAAGAGCAATCTAAGGCACATATAACTCATCTGTTACAGCTTTATACCACATAGTGCTGATGGGGACTTAAATAGAGGTGCCTGGATAACCAAGCTGCTTCCGACTTATACTGAACAAAAATATTAATCGCAACATGTAAAGTGTTGGTCTCATGTTTCATGAGCTGAAATAAAAGATCCCAGAAATTTTCCATATGCACAAAAAGCTTATTTCTCTCAAATTTGTTTACATCCTTGTTAGTGAGCATTTCTCATTTGCCAAGATAATCCATCCATCTGACAGGTGTGGCATATCAAGAAGCTGATTAAAACAGCATGATCATTACACAGGTGCACCTTGTGCTGGGGACAATAAAAGGTCACTAAAATGTGCAGTTTTGTCACACAACACAATGCCACAGATGTCTCAAGTTTTGAGGGAGCGTGCAATTGGCATGCTGACTGCAGGAATGTCCACCAGAGCTGTTGCCTGAGAATTGAATGTTCATTTCTCTACCATAAGCTGCCTCCAACGTCGTTTTAGAGAATTTGGCAGTATGTCCAACCAGCCTCACAACTGCAGACCACGTGTAACCACGCCAGCCCAGGACCTTCACATCCGACTTCTTCACCTGCGGGATGGTCTGAAACCAGCCACCCGGACAGCTGAAGAAACTTTGGGTTTGCACAACCGAAGAATTTCTGTTCAAACTGTTAGAAACCGTCTCAGGTAAGCTCATCTGCCCGCTCGTCGTCCTCACCAGGGTTTTGACCTAACTGCAGTTTGGCGCCGTAACAGACTTCAGTGGACAAATGCTCACATTCGATGGCCACTGGCACGCTGGAGAAGTGTGCTCTTCATGGATGAATCCCGGTTTCAAATGTACCGGGCAGATGGCTCCATTTTTGTATCGCGTCATGTGTCGAGCGGTTTACTGATGTCAACGTTGTGAACAGAGTGCCGGTGGGGTTATGGTATGGGCAGACATAAGCTATGAACATTGAACACAATTGCATTTTATCTATGGCAATTTAATGCACAGAGATACTGTAATGAGATCCTGAGGCCCATCAGGGCTGGGCGATACGGCCAAAATATCATATCACAGTATAAAAATACAAAAAGTACTGTATGACAGTATTTTATGTTTTTGAATAATAAAAGTGTATGGTCGTTGTCCGGCTGGACCACAAGTCCGTTGTTGCTGTATAATATTCCACTTGTGACAGCTCTGTTTCAACTTGTGCCTTGCATTTCTCGTACACCTCTGGGATGGCAACTTGAGAAAAATAGTTGCGTGATGGCATTACATACCGCTTGTCAAGCGACTGGATCATGTTTTTAAAACTCTCTTTGGTAACCGTGTTAATTGGTACCATGTCTTGCGACGTGAAATGTTATTGAATCTGTGATTTCTCTCTGCCGTTTGGAACCTTTCTCGTATGGTGTAATACTGGCAAAGGCATCCGAAATAGATTTTTGCTTTGGAGGGCATTGAGATGCTTTGCACTCGTCATACGAAGATTTGTGGTGCTGCATTAAATGATCGAAAGAAATTGGTCGTGTTGCGGCAACAATTGCAAGGCACTCTCGACAAAGTACCTGTTTTTGGTCAACATCATCCTGTCTGTAGCCGAAATATTTCCATATAATTGACGATGCATTTCTTTTTGCAACGAAATTCTCAATTTTGGTATTTTTTGCCTGTTCCTCGCTCATCATTTCGTCACGCGCAAGCAGAGCCTGCATGTCAACCACGTGCAGCAACGAACTCCGTATTTAAAATAATAATAAACTGTGTATCCAATAACCCATAAATCGGAGTAAATTACGTTATATCAGACAGATATAATGCTAGTTTAACATTTTAAAAATATATATATTGTAGACTGATATATGTTTACCTTACTAAATCGCACGTTCTGCGATGTGACTATTGCGGATGCATACATCGCAATGTCGATGCTGAAACGATATATCGTGCAGCCCTAATCTAGGCCTTATTTTTAACCAAATGTTGCAATTGCGATTTGACTTGCAATTTAGAGCAAAACACTTGGGTGAACTGTTGGAATCACTGAAATAAAATGATTATTCTAATTCTATAGTAAGAATATAATAGTGGGCACTTTGAATAAAGTGTTGTTTGACATGACAACGAATGAAAATGCCAGGGAGTTATTGTGACAGGGTAGGAACCACAAGTGTTGTTAAGTGTTTCCTAGGGGACCTTATAATCTTTGGCTACATTTAATGTTTTATTTTAAACTACTTCATGTAGCGAACATATTCATGCTTGGCGTATTCCTCCTTTGATTGAAAAGATAGTGTTGCACAAACAACCTGCTGATTTAAGTCTACACCATCACTGGTATTAACAGGCTGTACAGTATAGCTAATTACCTTTTCTCTGACTCTGTACATTTATTAGCTAGCTAGCCAGCTAACTAGCGATTAGCTTTAACGGCTAACAAGATTTAGGCCCAACTTGCTAAGAAAAGACAAACTAGCTGTTTGCAGATGTAAGAAACACAAACTAATAGTGTAATTATAGAATGCTAGTGGTTCTATATTAAGAAGCAAAGTGAAAACAGCATCGTTGTCATCAACATTGTTGCATGTGCTGCATTGACAATGAAGACTGAACGCAAGTGTCTCCTGGTCGAGGAACAACAAATGGGCTCTTTGAGTAGCAGGGGGCGGGGCTAGGTCTGTGTGGAAAGCAGCATGGAGAGAGAGAGAGCGGAGAGAGTAACGAAATAAACGATACAAATGGACGTTACACACAGCGTATAACATTTAACAAACCCGTTATTAAAGGTAAAGTACAAACCCAAACCGGTCCGTGCACCAATACCGGTATATAGTAAAATACAGTTTACCACCCAGCCCTAAGGCCCATTGTCGTGCCATTAATCCGCAGTGATCACCTCACGTTTCAGCATGATAATGTAGGGCCCCATGTTGCAAGGATCTGTACACAATTCCTGGAAGCTGAAAACGTCCCAGTTCTTCTATGGCCTGCATACTAACCAAACATATCACCCATTGAGCATGTTTGGGATGCTCTGGATCGACATGTACAACAGCTTGTTCCAGTTTCCGCCAATATCCAGCAACTTCGCACAGCCACTGAAGAGGAGTGGGACAACATTCCACAGGCCACAATCAACAGCCTGATCAACTCTATTGGAAGGAGATGTGCCGCGCTGCATGAGGCAAATGGTGGTCACACCAGATACTGACTGGTTTTCTGATCCACGCCCCTACCTTTTCTTTAAGGTATCTGTGACTAACAGATGCATGTCTGTATTCCCAGTCATGTGAAATCCATAGATTAGGGCCTAATGAATTTATTTCAATTGACTGATTTCCTTATATGAACTGTAACTCAGTAAAAGTGTTGAAATTGTTGCAAGTTGCGTTTATATTTTTGTTCATGTTCAGAATTGGTGCCATTTTGCAGCCTGTGTGTGTCTAGATTCATACTGGTTAAGCTATGTAGAAACCTAGACTATGCTCTTTCAGTTAGGCTCTTTGGAAGCATGGTAATAAAATGAGGGAGCAGGCTTTGTAAGACTAGGAGCCAGACTAGCTCACAACTCACAAAACATCAAACAAGACACAGGTCATGAACCAAGGCTGGTGTGGTAAAGGGATAGCCTGCTGTGTGTGAGTGTTGTGTGTGTGTACTTCCCGAGGCAGGAGAGGAAACAGAAGGCTCTGGATGCACATTTCTGTTCTGGATCACTCCCTTGGTGACTGTGTGTGCATCGTCCTCCTCTTCCTTCTCTACCTACCACTCTTCCTCCCATTCCTCTCCATGTCTTCCTTCCCCTCTTCCATGAACATGTGGTGCGACCGCTCGGCTGCGTCTATATCCTCTCAGCAGGACTGCTCCTCCTTTCCGCTTCTCTCTCATCCTCTTCCTCCAAGCTTCACTCACTTCTCTTCCTCTGGTGAAACACTGTTCCCTCCATAAGTTACTGCCATATCGAAGAGAGCGACATGTGCTGGCTCATTTTGTCAAAATACACTTCCTCCTCCCTAAATCCATCAGATACTGCATGCATCTGTTAACCGTTTACACTCATGGGAATTGGCCTATATGGATAGGGCGAAATTGAAATGTTTCTTACAGAAGAAATATGAAATGCATAACCATGATAGCAATTGAAAGGGAACATTTTGGAGATTATGGGGAAATTATTACACCAAAGGTGAGGACACAACAGTTCACCTGACACAAGACTGAATCCAAACAATACACTGTTGATTTTATGTGCATTTTACATTTACTGTACTTTCGCAGCATTTGTTGATACAAAATCTGAAAATACTCTGAATACAATTAGTAACATGATAAGAGTATTCCTGGAAAATGTGGGATAGGTACCACATAAGACAAGAAAATTATAAGGGTTTGAGTAAGAGGACTAGCTGGTGTCTCCAAAGTGTGCACAGTTCATAAGTCATTTCAATGCACCTTTATGACTCAAAGTCGTCTTCAACTCTTGTAGTTGTTTTGTTTGCAAAAACAGTCCATTATAAATTGCAATCTGGGTCAGGTGGGCATCATTTGAAAGCCTGTTCTATAACCAACTAAGTTATAAAATATGATATTACAGTGTTAGGCTTTCACAAGGCAATTCAGGGAAACAGATCATCATTTTTGTGCGCATAGAAAGGAGTTATGAGTGCATTCAAGTGCGTGGACCACGGCAAATGTTCTTCACAATAGACAAACATAGGCTCATTCTGTTCAGAACAACCCAGGGTATGATTTAATCTAGTACCTGTACATCAAACATACAATTTTACATTTTAGTCATTTAGCAGACGCTCTTATCCAGAGCGACTTAGTTAGTGAGTGCATACATTTTTTATACTGGCCCCCAGTGGGAATCGAACCCACAACCCTGGAGTTGCAAGCGCCATGCTCTACCAACTGAGCTACAGGAGGCCACATAGTGGTCAAATGTTGACAATGTATATGACAGTAGGTTTCTGGTATGGAAATGTGAAGTGCACATTTGGACTCACGGGTGTTTGGCTTGCTTGTATGACATCAAAGCGGTAATTATTCTAATCCTCAACGTCTCATTTTTCAAAATACATAAGAGTCCTCTTAATTTACAGCATTTCCCTCACTCAGACAACATAACATTTGCAAAAGATGCCCAATTAGCAGGAGAGATGGGGGCAACTTCTTGTCGCGCGAGGTGCTCATGTTCAGAATGGCTATCAGTCAAAACCTGTGAAGCGCAGAGCCAGAGCTCTGATGTCATGTATAGCATGTTACTGTATAGCCATTGCGCTCCAATTTAGGCGTTTATCGGTGCCCAAATCTGCCATTTTCCACCCGTATGCGGGTACGAGTGTAAAGGGTTGATTAACAGATATAACTGTTGCTTTTTGTGGTCTTGAAAATAGGCTATCTATTAGTAACTGTATATTAAATCTATTAGGACTACTTTGCTCTATTTTGGGGCTTGGCTGAGGCCCTGGTGTCATATCATAGGGGGATTTCATACTAAGACACCAGATGGAGACAAGTAGTGAGAAAGATACAGCCAGCCACTTCTGCTATGGACAAAACCTAACCATCCACACATTTTACATTTTAGTCATTTAGCAGACGCTCTTATCCAGAACAACTTACAGGAGCAATTATGGTTAAGTGCCTTGCTCAAGGGCACAGACAGATTTTTCACCTAGTCGGCTCAGGGATTAGAACCAGCGACCTTTCGGTTACTGGCACAACGCTCTTAACCACTAAGCTACCTGCCGCCCCAGTGGATATATTACACATGCTGAAAGAGAAAGTGCTTATATAGAGGTAAAGATAGGCTTCTGTATGTGGCATGGAATCAAGATCATACAAAAGTCTCTACAAAACACTAGCGTAAAGAGATGGACCTCCGACTATGGATAGCCTAGATCAGCCTGTATGGTTGCAACTCGTGGCATTAGCTTACCATACATCATGCTGTAAAGTAGTACAGCATAATGTATATGAATGGAGAGAGCAAGAGCAAGAGCAAGTGTGTGTGCACAGCATTACAGAGCAAACATCTCTTTCCAAACCTATTTCAGTGTTTGTAGAGTTAATATTGAATCATGTGCTAATGCACTGACCACACTATCTTGATTTGAGGCCAATCTCCAGTTGCATAAAGATAAAGTGAAAACTACCATCGACTAAGGTAAAAGTGCCTGAATGCAGTTGGTCTGCAGGGCTGAGTGATTGGTGGATCAACAGCTGAGAGCTCTTAGGATAATGAGCCCGATAATGAGATGGCACCAAACTGTGTGTGGGTATGTGTGTTTGTGCGTGTGTTAGGCATGAATCATGCCTGCAATCACAGGGAACATGTACAATGCCTTCAGAAAGTATTGACACCCCGTGACCTTTTCCACATTTTGTTGTGCTACAGCCTGAATTTTAAATGGATTACATGTTGGTTTTTTTGGTCACTGGCCTACACACAATACCCCATAATGTCAAAGTGGAATTATGTTGTTTTCAGAAATGTTTACAAATGTATTAAAAAATGAAAAGCTGAAATGTCTTGAGTCAATAAGTATTCAACCCCTTTGTTATGGCAAGCCTAAATAAGTTCAAGAGTAAAAATGTGCTTAACAAGTCACATAAAGTTGCATGGACTCACTCTTTGTGCAATAATAGTGTTTACCACTATTTTTTAATGACTACCTCATCTCTCCTGTACTCCTGAGTGGCGCAGTGGTCTAAGGCACTGCATCGCAGTGCTAACTGTGCCACTAGAGATCCTGGTTCGAATCCAGGCTCTGTCGCAGCCGGCCGCGACCGGGAGACTCATGGGCGGTGCACAATTGGCCCAGCGTCGTCCAGGGTAGGGGAGGGAATGGCCGGCAGGGATGTAGCTCAGTTGATAGAGCATGGCGTTTGCAACGGTTCGATTCCCACGGGGGGCCAGTATAAAAAAATATGTATTCACTAACTGTAAGTCGCTCTGGATAAGAGCGTCTGCTAAATGACTAAAATGTAAATGTAATCTCTGTACCATACACATACAATTATCTGTAAGGTCCCTCAGTCAAGTAGTGAATTTCAACCACAAATTCAACCACAAAGACCAGGGAGGTTTTCCAATGCCTCGCAAAAGGTACCTAGACATGAAATATCCTTTTGAGCATGGTAAAGTTATTAGTTACACTTTGGATGGTGTATCAACACACCCAGTCACTAAAGATACAGGCGTCCTTCCTAACTCAGTTGCCAGAGAGGAAGGAATCCGCTCAGGGATTTCACCATGAGGCCAATAGTGACTTTAAAACAGTTACAGAGTTTAATGGCTGTGATAGGAGAAAACTGTCTGGAGAATGGATCAACAACATTGTATACTGAACAAAAATATAAAACGCAACAATTTCAACGATTTTACTGAGTTACAGTACATATAAGGAAATAAGTCAATTGAAATAAATTCATTAGGACCTAATTTATGGATTTCACATGACTGGGCAGGGGTGCAGCCATGAGTGGGCTTGGGAGGCATAGGCCCACCCACTGGGGAGCCAGGCCCAGCCAATCAGAATGAGTTTCTCCCCACAAAAGTACTTTATTACAAACAGAAATACTCCTCAGTGGGTGGGCCTATTTTTCATTAACCAACATAGCCAATTAAATGTATTTGAAATCCGAAAAACAGTAGCTATTCTGTCAAGAAAAACATAAGTGTATGTAAATGTACATAAATAATTAGCCTACATGTCGACGTGATAGCCTATGCGTATTGGCTACAGCCGGTCATGTCCAGACCGATGCTGACAAGAGGAAGGTGCCTGAAAATGTAGCCAAACTTTAATTAGACTTTTAATTTTATATATATATATATATGCTAAACACCAAATTTAATGTAGGATTATTATTAATATCTAAAGGCTTGATTCTGTCGACATACTTGAGGCACTGTTAGTTCAGATAGGAGAGAAAGGCCAGTGCATGTTGCGCACTGCAACATCACCCACCTTACAATCTGAGTGGAGGCAGTCAATATTTTGAAACTATGTAACCATAAACATTATTGTTTAAAACCTGGACGTTTTTTGTCATTTTATGAGGCATGTCTTACCATTTTCCGACCAAATGTTAAGGGGATTATTTGATAAACACTTCCTCATATGCCATTGAAACCAGTAGCCTATTTCTCTTATGTTCTCAACTTTCTTTCATTGTCCAGCAGCCAAAGACACAATCCTAGTCATATTAACAACACATGTTTTGATGAGTCTCTCAACATTTCGGAAGGATATTTTCATCTCTGTCATATGAAAGCGCTTGCATTTGCGGTGCACTTCCGCTAATTGCATTTTGGAACATTCTTGCTTATAGCCTATTTCTGTGGGCATTGCTGCACTTATAATGTGAAGAAATAGCCTAATAGTTTATCAACATTTTAAGCTAAACGTTCTGATCTGTTGCATCAGCCTCATTGCTTTTAAATGTTTGTTTTTATGTAGGCTACAGTGGTTGTATTAATTTCGGATATATCGTGTCCCACAACTGTCCCAGAGTATGTTTGGAATATTTAATTTCTCATACACAAGGACAAGCTGAGCAATAGAATAGGTCAACTTTTGTACTATGGGGGATTATTGACATAGGCTAGTGCTTTTGCTGTTCGTTAGGCCTACTCATCTTGTTGGCTGATGAAAAGTAAATGTGGACAGTTCTTCTAACATCTTCAATAAGCTCCTCGGAATTCAATAAGGACTCGCGCCTTTGCATCCCCGATGTGTCCATCTTCTCTTCTAGCCTACTTCGGAGCTGCGATGCCTGTGAGAAGGACCCGATCATGTGACGGGCATTGGCTAATAAGAATTTAGATATCTGAGAGAGCGATATGAGTGAGAGGCGCTTCGGAGTACGGCGACTGGCAGCCGGGAGAAGGGAATTATTATATTCAGCCCCAAGGGCACAACGGCCACATTGGCCACAAAGCATGGATTTTTTTTTGGCCATTACAGCCACACAAGGGGGTGTCAACGCTGTCGTCGGTGCTGCTGGGAAATTCGAGCCCTGGTGTGTGCGCAGTGTTGTAGGCTGAATGGTGGGGGTGCTCGTGCTTCCAATCATTCAGAAGTTATGTAGCAAGTTAAAGGTGACAATAATGCCTGCCATGGACTTTCCCAATTGCTTTGAGTGTAAGAACACTTAAAGCCTCAAAGGATAAGATCATCCAACTTTCAAAACTAGTCCTTTTTGGCTAGCCACAGCAGTCAACTAGCTAGCTAGCTGTTTAGCTTTCTAGCACATTCACTAATTTGTTTGTAAAAAATGTACAAGCTAGATAGCTACCACATGTTCTTGTCAAAACTGTCAACAGAGTAGCTAGCAAGCAACAAGATCTGCCAAATAACAGTCTAAAAACAACTTGGGGGCAAATAAATCAGATTTGACTGTTCAGACAAGTCGCATGGCCAGAAATCAGATTTGTATCTGATTTCAAACCACCTACGAAGGTGGTTTGAAATATCTAATTCCATGTGCTTTTTGGCTGTTCAGACTGCATGGAAAATAACAGATTTGAATCTGATATGCAAATAAATAGGATTTGAGTCACTTCAAACTGCCAATGTGAACAAGGCTTTAGAGACTTACCGCTGTAATCGCTGCCAAAGGTGCTTCTATAAAGTATTTAAATAGTATATTTCTGTATTGCATTTTTCAATACATTTGCAAACATTTCTAAAAACATGTTTTCACTTTGTCATTATGGGGTATTATTGTGTGTAGATGGGTGAGAAAAAAAATCTATGTAATCCATTTAGAATTCAGGCTGTAACACAACAAAATGTGGAATAAGTCAAGGGGTGTGAGTTCTTTCTGAAGGCACTGTATCTACCTCAATTACCTCGTACCCCGGCACATCGACTCGGTACTAGTACCCCGTGTATATAGTTATCGTTACTCATTGTGTATTTATTATTACGTGTTATTATTTTTCTATTATTTCTCTATTTTCTTTCTCTCTGCATTGTTGGGAAGGGTCTGTAAGTAAGCCTTTCACTGTTAGTCTATACCTGTTGTTTACAAAGCATGTGACGAATAAAATCTTATCAGAAATCAAAGAGGAATGACAAAAGTGTGTTTCAGTTCAATACTGTCGGAAAGTCCCTTTGACAGTGATATACCGTCCTCATTGTTTTATCTGTTGGTGGCCGCTGCATATGTCCCATGTCTCCATTGACAGTGTTAATCCGCCTTTACAGCCCTGGCCGGATGCTGGCTGCAGCCAATGGGGTAACAGCATTCCCGCATAGTGATTGTCTATGGCCAATAAAACACCAGCTAATGAACAGGGGTGTGAATAAACTCAAGCTGCCAAAGAAAGCAATCTGCAAACGCATTGGGATTAAGTTTCTTCTCAGGGAGATAATGATATGCACATTATTTTCCCCCAAACACAATGTTGTTTACTGAGTGTGGAGGGATGTGGAGTTGGGTAATGAGTGTTGGGTGAGGGGGCATGGGATTCTACTCAACCAGGGATGGCAATGTATTCTCTGCTATACATAACACTGGCTGACGCACATAAACACACACACGCTCTCCCGCTCTCTCTCACGCACGCCACGCACACAATCAATAATGTTTCTATTCACACAGGAGAAAATGTAGCATTCACTCTCCACTCAGCAGCTGATGTACACTGAACAAAAATATAAAATGCAACATGTAAAGTGTTGGTCCCATGTTTCATGAGCTGAAATAAAAAGATCCCAGATATGTTCCATATGCACAAAAAGCTTATTTCTCTCCAATTTTGTGCACAAATTACTTTACATCCCTGTTAGTGAGCATTTCTCCTTTGCCAAGATAATCCATCCACCTGACAGGTGTGGAATAGCAAGAAGCTGATTAAACAGCATGATCATTACACAGGTGCACCTTGCGCTCAGGACAATAAAAGGCCACTATAAAATGTGCAGTTTTGTCACACAACACAATGCCACAGATGTCTCAAGCATGTTGACTGCAGTAATGTCCACCAGAGCTGTTGCCAGATAATTGAATGTTCATTTCTCTACAATAAGCCACCTTCAATGTCGTTTTAGAGAATTTGGCAGTACGTCCAACCGGCTTTACATTTTAGTCATTTAGCAGACGCTCTTATCCAGAGCGACTTACAGTTAGTGAGTGCAGCACACCAGCAGACCACGTGTATGGCATTGTGTGGGCGAGCGATTTGCTGATGTCAACGTTGTGAACAGAGTGCCCCATAGTGGTGGTGGGGTTATGGTATGGGCAGGCATAAGCTACGGAAAACGAACACAATTGCATTTTATCGATGGCAATTTGAATGCACAGATACCGTGACGAGATCCTGAGGCCCATTGTTGTGCCATTCATCCGCTGCCATCACCTCATGTTTCAGTATGATAATGCACGGCCCCATGTCGCAAGGATCTGTACACAATTCCTGGAAGCTGAAAATGGCCTGCCTACTCACCAGACATGTCACCCATTGAGCATGTTTGGGATGCTCTGGATCGACGTGTATGACAGCGTGTTCCAGTTCCCGCCAATATCCAGCGACTTCGCACAGCCATTGAAGAGGAGTGGGACAACATTCTACAGGCCACAATCAACTCTATGCGAAGAAGATGTGTCACACTGCATGAGGCAAATGGTGGTCACACCAGATACTGACTGGTTTTCTGATCCACGCCCCTACCTTTTTTTTAAGGTATCTGTAACCAACAGATGCATATCTGCATTCCCAGTCATGTGAAATCCATAGATTAGGGCCTAATTAATTTATTTCAAATGAACTGTAACTCAGTAAAATCTTTGAAATTGTTGCATGTTGCGTTTATATTTTTGTTCAGTAAATAACAAATCTCTTAATATTTGCAAAATGTCCTTCAAGGACAGAACATAATTCAATACAAGGCCTCCACATACTAACATGGTCTACATGAGTGCATGAAGGAAGATAAAACGTAGCCTACATTTTTTGGGGAGGACTGACTCTCTTGCACTGGCTCTATGCACACTCACTGGACTCTACCCACACCCTCACACATACAAATAAAATGTGATTTGACATTTTTTAAATTTATTTTTAATTTCACCTTTATTTAACCAGGTAAGCCAGTTGAGAACAAGTTCTCATTTACAACTGCGACCTGGCCAAGATAATGCAAAGCAGTGCGATAAAAACAACACAGAGTTACATATGGGGTAAACAAAACATAAAGTCAAAAATACAACAGAAAATATATATACAGTGTGTGCGAATGTAGTAAGTTATGGAGGTAAGGCAATAAATAAATAGGCCATAGTGCAAAAATAGTTACAATTTCATAATTAACACTGGAATGATAGATGTGCAAAAGATGATGTGCAAATAGAGATACTGGGGTGCAAATTAGCAAAATAAATAACAATATGGGAATGAGGTAGTTGGGTGGGCTAATTTCAGAATGGCTGTGTACAGGTGCAGTGATCGGTAAGCTGCTCTGACAACTGACGCTTAAAGTTAGTGAGGGAGATAAGAGTCTCCAGCTTCAGAGATTTTTTCAGTTCGTTCCAGTCATTGGCAGCAGAGAACTGGAAGGAATGGCGGCCAAAGGAGGTGTTGGCTTTGGGGATGACCAGTGAGATATACCTGCTGGAGCGCAGACTACGGGTGGGTGTTGCTATGGTGACCAGTGAGCTAAGATAAGACGGGGATTCCTAGCAGTGATTTATAGATGACCTGGAGCCAGTGGGTTTGGCGACTAATATGTAGTGAACATTTAAACCTTTATAATATAATAATATGCCATTTAGCAGACGCTTTTATCCAAAGCGACTTACAGTCATGCGTGCATACATTTTTTTGTGTATGGGTGGTCCCGGGGATCGAACCCTGAGCTACAGAGGACCAATTGAAAGACAATTTGATAGACCCACATAAAAAGAACCAACCCAGGTATTAAAAATAACAAACAAAAACAATCATAGGCTATACAGCATCTGTACGCTCCCCCTATTCTGAAAACATCCCAAAACATGACAGGGACCATGTCCATAAAGTCACTTTTCGACCTACAGAGAACCAAAAGCATTGATAGTGTCACGGCCTCCCCGTGTCAGCAACCAGATGTTCCATTAGGGCTGTAATCGAAGCCCGGGGGCCACATTAAACACAGCACCAGCAGGACAAACCCGTAAAGTGGGACTCCTAATTGCGTGGGGGTGCTACAAATGGTTGCTACACCACTGCACCATATCCCACATAATGGTTAGAGCTGGAAAGTGACTAGTGACTACACTTTCTCCATCAGACACAAACATCACTCTCTGTCACTCACAACCGATCGCATTTAACCTCCCATTCTCTCCGGTGCCTGTGCTAATCTACAGAGGGACGGTGTCATGATGTGAATCTCCGTAATAAATGACTAAATGATTTATATGGGTCCATAAAGGCGCCCAGCCCTGAAACCTGATATAGGAAGGATATATGACAGCTCATGAGACAGCTCAATGTGATGAATAATAAATATGGATGCATTAATGAAGGGGTGTGATTACTGCTCAGGGGAGGTGATAGAGATTATACGGCTACCCTGATGATGATACCCCTTAACGCTAAGTGACAGGGAGAGCCAAGGTCAACACAGGGAGTGTTGGAATCCCTACCCAGACCAAGCATAAAAAGTATTGCGATACCCCAATGTGGTTCTAGAGTCAGAAGAGGTCTGTAGGTTTGACAGTTTTCTTGTTGAAGAGTAAAGACACAGGAATGGTGTCGCAGTTAGGACCAGTATCTTCAAATACTAACCATAATCTGTCGATGTGCCCTTAAGCAAGGCACTTAACCCTAAATGCTCCTGTAAGTCGCTCTGGATAAGAGCGTCTGCTAAATGACTAAAATGTAAATGTAAATAAGGAGGGGGTACCATGCTCCATAGATCACTGTACTCCTGAGTGGCGCAGTGGTCTAAGGCACTGCATCGCAGTGCTAGCTGTGCCACTAGAGATCCTGGTTCGAATCCAGGCTCTGTCGCAGCCGGCCGCGACCGGGAGACTCATGGGCGGCGCACAATTGGCCCAGCGTCGTCCAGGGTAGGGGAGGGAATGGCCGGCAGGGATGTAGCTCAGTTGATAGAGCATGACGTTTGCAATGCCAGGGTTGTGGGTTCGATTCCCACGGGGGGCCAGTATAAAAAATATATATATATGTATTCACTAACTCTAAGTCGCTCTGGATAAGAGCGTCTGCTAAATGACTAAAATGTAAATGTAATGATGTCAAGCCATACAGGCCCAGTGGCTGCTCTAAGCAGGAGAGGAGAATGCGAGTAGATTGAGTAATCATGAGCAGCGCTGCCCTCTGCTTCATAACCATGCTTACTACACCTATCATTCATTAATTTACCCCTATTATATTGATTTTCAACTTTCACACAGCACCACAACACTTCTTAGGGTTCTGTGTTACCAACTAAACTGTGTATGAGTGTTGGAGGTGCCTGTATTTCTGTAAATACAATATCTCCAGACTCCACCATTCATTGCACATTCATTCCTTCATCGTTGGAAGTAAACGTCCAGTAACTCAGAGGCTAAGTAGTATCTGATCTTATAGGTGATGTGCTTCGGTCCTATATCAGTGTTCACCAAATGGTGGGTGGCACCAGCAGCCAATACATACTGAGTCGCAGACTGGCTTTTGACTAGAAACAACTATTTTGGTCATTGGGTGGCTCACAAGATAATTCTAAAGGCAACATATCAGGAATCCATCAAATGCTACCACCAGCACTATGCAGTATGCACTCAGCATTCATCAGCATCAACAGCGGTCTACTCACTGTGTTGGCCAGCTCCAGGTAGTTTCCTGCCAGGGGGGCACAGCGGGCACTGGTCTGGGCCAGGAGTTTATGAAGGGCAGCCTGCTGTTCTAGGACAGTCCCAGGCTGTTCCAGGAGCTTCTGGAGGATGGCTGGCTGCTGCTGGGTCTGTGTCTGCTGAGGCTGGATGTCTGAACTCTGAAGGTCCCGGGCCCCAGAGTAGTACTCCCAGCTCTCTCTGGCTCCTGACAAGGCCCATAGGGGACACATTATAACTCGATAGCTAACAGGTAATAACTCATAACTAATAAGCAGTGTGAAGGTTTGACACTCCCAACCAGATCTGCCTAAAGAGAACCTCAAGAGTCTAAAAACTTTTGCATGCATTACTGCTTCCCTATGCAAGTAGACTTCAGTTTTTTTTTTATTCTCTGTGGATTACTTTTGAAGTGGTTTCATGCACATGTGAAGTGGGCTGAGTTAGGTAGATTGAATTAGTCACTATAAAATGGGGTAAACATGCCTGGTCATTATGCTCTCCTTTCATTCCACAATAATGAGCACTGGCTGATGCTCCAGAGGCTCCTATTTAGAACGGCCAATTAAAAACAAATGTTACTGAAGGTTTAGCAACAGAGCTAAAAACCCTAGCCTCAGTCATGCAGGATCCGTTTTGGTTGTTTCATGTTAGCGGTTTGGTGTCAGTTGTTTATGGTTAATAATGACTGTGTAATAAGGGTTAGTGGTTGTTTGCAGTTAGTTGTTGGATGTTGGGTGTTAGGTTTAGTTGTTTGGTGTTGCCTGTTCTTAGTTGGTTTTATGCTTGTAGGCAGCTGTGATTAATTGTGTCTCTTGTTTAACAATGTAACTCACAATTCTGCCTAATCTTGATTGGCTATCCCCAAACTCACCACGGCTAATCTCGCTACTGGTTGGCCAGGAGGCGATGTGTTCCCTGAGCTTCCTAGTGTCAGAGTCCTGGGAGCGTTGGGAGATCTCGCCCTCTTCCTTTCGGATCTCGTTGACCAGCTGCATGCGGCAGCGGGTGAAGTCCTCAAAGGAGATCTTGCCTCGCTCGTCCGCTCCCAGCTGGCCCATGATCTCTGCCACAGACCCCTCCATGTTTAGCTGTCTGCACACCATCAGCAGGTCATTCCTAACAGGAGAGAGGGAGAGAAGGATGGAAAGGGAGATGGAAAAGAAGAGGGAAGGAGATAGAGGCAGGAGGAAAAGTATGGAGATAGGCAAAGAAACAGGGAGAAATCGGGAGGGACATGGTGAAGGAGAGGCAGAGAGAAAAGAAGAGGGAGAGGCAGAGGTAAAAGGGCAGAGAGAGAGAGAAAGAGAGAGAGAGAGAGAGATATGGAGGGACAGGAGGAGAAGGACATGGAGAGGAAGAACATGGTTTTCAATTGAAGAGTGGTGTACAAGTTGCAGTACCAAGCTGAATTTCTGATACATTAGCCAGGGCACCAGCCTGAGAAATTGTCTTCAATTCTCAAAAGAGTGAAAATAAATAAATATTAGGACAGGTTTGGAGGGGGCAAATAGGTTTCCTAGATGACATGGAAAGGAATACAATTAGAGCAATATATCAAATCAAATTGTATTGGTCACATACACACATTTAGCAGATGTTTTTGCGGGTGTAGCGAAATGCTTGTGTTCCTAGCTCCAACAGTGCAGTAGTATCTAACAATTCACAACAATACACACAAATTTAAAAGTAAAATAATTAAGAAATATATAAATATTAGGACGAGCAATGTCGGAGTGGCATTGACTAACATACAGTAGAATAGAATACAGTATATACATATGAAATTAGTAAAGCAGTATGTAAACATTATTAAAGTGACTAGTGTTCCATTACTAAAGTTACCAGTGATTCCATGTCTATGTATATAGGGCAGAAGCCTCTAAGGTGCAGGGTTGAGTAACCGGGTGGTAGTCGGCTAGTGATAGCTATTTAACAGTCTGATGGCCTTGAGATAGAAGCTGTTTTTCAGTCTCTCGGTCCCAGCTTTGATGCACCTGTACTGACCTCGCCTTCTGGATGGTCGCGGGGTGAACAGGCCGTGGCTCGGGTGGTTGATGTCCTTGATGATCTTTATGGCCTTCCTGTGACATCAGGTGCTGTAGGTGTCCTGGAGGGCAGGCAGTGTGCCCCCGGTGATGCAATTGGCAGACCTCACCACGCTCTGGAGAGCCCTGCGGTTGCGGGTGGTGCAGTTGCCGTACCAGGCGGTGATACAGCCCGACAGGATGCTCTCAATTGTGCATCTGTCAAAGTTTGTGAGGTTCTTAGGGGCCAAGCCGAATTTCTTCAGCCTCCTGAGGTTGAAGAGGCACTGTTGCGCCTTCTTCACCACACCGTCTGTGTGGGTGGACCATTTCAGATTGTCAGTGATGTGTACGCCGAGGAACTTGACGTTTTTCACCTTCTCCACTGCGGACCCGTCAATGTGGATACGGGTGTGCTCCCTCTGCTTTTCCTGAAGTCCACGATCAGCTCCTTCATTTTGATGACGTTGAGGGAGAGGTTATTTTCCTGGCACCACTCCTCCAGGGCCCTCACCTCCTCCCTGTAGGCCATCTCGTCATTGTTGGTAATCAGGCCTACTACTATTGTGTTGTCTGCAAACTTGATGATTGAGTTGGAGGCGTGCGTGGCCACGCAGTCATGGGTGAACATGGAGTACAGGAGGGGGCTGAGCACACACCCTTGTGGGGCCCCAGTGTTGAGGATGAGCGAAGTGGAGGTCTTGTTTCCTACCTTCACCACCTGGGGGCGGCCGTCAGGAAGTCCAGGACCCAGTTGCACAGGGCGGGGTTCAGACCCAGGGCCCCGAGCTTGGCGGGTACTATGGTGTTGAAGGCTGAGCTATAGTCAATGAACAGCATTCTTACATAGGTATTCCTCTTGTCCAGACGGGATAAGGCAGTGCGCAGTGCGATGGCGATTGCATTGTCTGTGGATCTATTGTGGCGGTATGCAAATTAAGTGGGTCTAGGGTGGCAGGTAAGGTAGAGGATATGATCCTTAACTAGCCTCTCAAAGCACTTCATGATGACAGAAGCGAGTGCTACGAGGCGATAGTCATTTAGTTAAGTTACCTTTGCTTTCTTGGGTACATGAACAATGGTGGACATCTTGCAGCAAGTGGGGACAGCAGACTGGGATAGGGAGAGATTGAATATGTCCGTAAACACTCCAGCCAGCTGGTCTGCGCATGCTCTGAGGATGCGGCTAGGGATGCCGTCTTGGCCGGCAGCCTTGCGAGGGTTAACACGCTTAAATGTCTTACTCACGTCGGCCACGGAGAACGAGAGCCCACAGTCCTTGGGAGCGGGCCGCGTCAGTGGCACTGTGTTATCCTCAAAACTATGAAATAATCATGTAGTAACAAAAAAAGTGTCAAACAAATCCAAATATATTTTATATTTGAGATTCTTCAAATAGCCACCCTTTGCCTTGAAAGCTTTGCACACTCTTGGCATTCTCTCAACCGGCTTCATGAGGTAGTCACCTGGAATGCATTTCAATTAACAGGTATGCCTTCTTAAAAGGTTAAGTTGTGGAATTTCTTTCCTTCTTAATACGTTTGAGCCAATCAGTTGTGTTGTGACAAGGTAGGGGGGGTATACAGACGATAGCCTTATTTGGTAAAAGACCAAGTCCATATTATGGCAAGAACAGCTCAAATAATCAAAGAGAGATGACAGTCCATCATTACTTTAAGACATGAAGGTCAGTCAATACGGAAAATGTCAAGAACTTTGAACATTTCTTCAAGTGCAGTCGCAAAAACCATCAAGAACTATGATGAAACTGGCTCTCATGAGGACCGCCACAGGAAAGGAAGACCCAGAGTTACCTCTGCTGCAGAAGATAAGTTCATTAGAGTTACCAGCCTCAGAAATTGCAGCCCAAATAAATGCTTCACAGAGTTCAAGTCACAGACACATCTCAACATCAACTGTTCAGAGGAGACTGTGTAAATCAGGCCTTCATGGTCGAATTGCTGCAAAGAAACCACTACTAAAGGACACCAATAAGAAGAAGAGACTTGCTTGGGCCAAGAAACACAAGCAATGGACATTAGACATTTTACATTTACATTTTAGTCATTTAGCAGACGCTCTTATCCAGAGCGACTTACAGTTAGTGAATGCATACGTGTTTTTTTGTTGTTGTTGTTTTTTTTGTTTGTTTTTTTATACTGGCCCCCCGTGGGAAACGAACCCACATCCCTGCCGGCCAAACCCTCCCCTACCTTGGACGACGCTGGACCAATTGTGCGCCGCCCATGGGTCTCCCGGCCGCGGCCGGCTGCGACAGAGCCTGGACTCGAACCAGGATCTCTAGTGGCACAGCTAGCACTGCGATGCAGTGCCTTAGACCACTGCGCCACTCGGGTGGTAATCTGTCCTTTGGTCTGGAGTCCAAATTTGAGATTTTTGGTTCCAACTGCCATGTCTTTGTGAGACACAGTGTGGGTGAACGGCCGATCTCCGCATGTGTAGTTCCCACCGTAAAGCTTGGAGGAGGAGGTGTTATGGTGTGGGGGTGCTTTGCTGGTGACACTGTCTGTGATTTATTTAGAATTCAAGGCACACTTAACCAGCATGGCTACCACAGCATTCTGCAGCGATACGCCATCCCATCTGGTTTGGGCTTAGTGGGACTATAATTTGTTTTTCAACAGGACAATGACCCAACACACCTCCAAGCTGTGTAAGGGCTATTTGACCAAGAAGGAGAGTGATGGAGTGCTGCATCAGATGACCTGGCCTCCACAATCCCCCGACCTCAACCCAATTGAGATGGTTTGGGATGAGTCGGACGGCAGAGTGAAGGAAAAGCAGCCAACAAGTGCTCAGCATATGTGGGAACTCCTTTAAGACTGTTGGAAAAGCATTCCATGTGAAGCTGGTTGAGAGAATGCCAAGAGCGTGCAAAGCTGTCATCAAGGCAAAGGGTGGCTATTTGAAGAATCTCAAATATAAAATATATTTGGATTTGTTTAACACTTTTTTGGTTACTACATGATTCCATATATGTTATTTCATAGTTTTGATGTCTTCACTATTATTCTACAATGTAAAACATTTTAAAAATAAAGAAAAACCCTTGAATGAGTAGGTGTGTCCAAACTTTTGACTGGTAGTATATATACATTAAAACATGCATCTCAAGTGACTAAGCAAACCATGGGCTTCTCAAGAGATGACTGAAAAGAGATGACTGAAAAATAACAGATGTGTTTGAGTTGAGTCAAAAGTAACCAATGCTCTTAAGCTCTCCTCTCCTGCATGTTTTAATTTTCCTCACCGCTCTCGCTGCCTGTGTATAGCCTGAAGCATGCCTACTTTACTGCCAAGAAAGAACATTCAACACTTCAGAGTTCATAAGCATTTTATAATTACAGACCACCACTGTGATTATAACTCATATCGCTGTGTAAACTGTAACTGAATAACTTACTGACACCATAACTCACACTCACAAGACTATGTTAGGATAGGAATAGGCCTAGATTCCCTATTCCGAGGTATGGACAAATGTTTCAGTTCCCTGTGCTCAGGAGTCTTCTCTATGATCTTGCCTGGCTCATGCCACTTTGCTGTAGCCTGAACATGAAATGTAAAAGGTCTTTGGATGCTGCATCAAATACAGTTGCTGTGATCTAAGTTGGAGGGTTGGTGTTTATTTATAATATGCAGTAGGCCTCGTCAATGAACATGTGTGAAAGCAGTTCTGACTCTGAACAACATGACTCAGTGCATAAGCTATTAGAACATAAGCTATGTCCATCCATTTTCTTGTAACAAGTTACAAACTGGATGGTTATGATTATGATATTGCCCACATAATAGGAAACATGCTATTGGCCAACAGGTTCTTCTAGTCTGGAGCTAGTCTATGAGTATGATGGTCTGGAGTACAGCTTTTAGTTAGCTAACTACATTCTTAGTTTCAACTAAATTCACTGTTGCAACATTTCCATCGTCATATTACATTTTGAGTTGTTTTCAAAAACTCAAGCCAACACTTCCATGGCAATGCAGCTGTTTTTAGCTAGTTTGCCGTTGCCAGTTTTCGAGACTGAGCATGGTTCGAAGTGCACGAAACAAAATCCGAGAACTTGTTCACTATGGAAGTCACTGGCAATTTGCTCACATTACAAAACTAGAGCAAAGCATAGCTTGCTTGCTAAACAAGTTATTATATTTCCATCTCGTATATACATGTCTGAAAAATCTGTTAATCTGCATTTGGTAGCCTTCAATTCTAACCCCACCGTGTCGTTGATAAAAAATTGTTTTACCTGTTGATGTATCCATCACCGTCACCGTCACAAGTCTGAAACAATCGCCTCATCCTCTCGTCTTCGCCGGTGCTAGATGTGTCACTACTGCCGCTACTCACACTCACCTCCACCGCCGCCATGATCTTCCCTGAATACTGTGACTAGTATGCTAGGCTATTACACCTCCAAGTATTCACTCTCAACGAAGTAACTGCTCCATCGTCACACTTCTCATAAGTGTAGGCTACTACCCGACATGTGATTGAATAGAATCAAATGTAAACTTGGGTTTAGGTCACTTCTGCAAAAAGGAGGGTGCAGCATGTGCAGTAAAAGTTAAGCCCGAAATCTAGTCGGGAATAGGGAAGGCGATAAAAAGCTTTGGGTAAACTTTTGGTGAGGGTGAATGCCGACTTTATTATAACTCAGTGGGACCTATGTGAAGCTAACCACAATAAGGATTAGCCACAATAGCGGAATATGCTGTTCTCCTTCAAAATATAATTCCCTAATTGAAAGATGAAAATGGATACAAATAGTGGAATCGTGACATATTTGGATTAGATAATACTAAACAAGTTTTGAATGTTGAAATTTAAATTAAACAAAATAAAATAATGAACTAATTTGACAAAAAAATCAGTTGAAATGGCAGTGTGGATGTATTAGACTTCAGAATTG
Organism: Coregonus clupeaformis; assembly: GCF_020615455.1. Classification (NCBI taxonomy): domain Eukaryota; kingdom Metazoa; phylum Chordata; class Actinopteri; order Salmoniformes; family Salmonidae; genus Coregonus; species Coregonus clupeaformis. The sequence goes on along the minus strand of NC_059206.1, from coordinate 39,103,890 downwards.
CATTGGGGCATACTTATATTTCACTGTGCAGTCTTACCTATGGATTGAAATTGGGTATCAGTCTACACAAATATTAGCGTCGTAGCTCTTATTGCGGGACCTCCCCAGTCAGCCTATTGCGCGTATTGACATTCATCTTTCACTGTACAGCCTTCCTTGTCTATGGATTGTGGATCAATGAAATGTGGTATCAGTCTACTCAGGTGACACCCACAGAACACAGCTGTGGAGAGTTTACACAAATATTAGCATCGTAGCTCCTATTTCTATCCCTGTGAAATGCGCCACATTAAGCTTACCAGTCAACCTACTACAGTTGAAGTCGGAAGTTTACATACACCTTAGCCAAATACATTTAAACTCAGTTTTTCACAATTTCTGACATTTAATCCTAGTAAAAATTCCCTGTCTTAGGTCAGTTAGGATCACCACTTTATTTTAAGAATGTGAAATGTCAGAATAATAGTAGAGAGAATGATTTATTTCAGCTTTTAGTTCTTTCATCACATTCCCAGTGGGTCAGAAGTTTGCATGAACTCAATTAGTGTTTGGTAGCATTGCCTTTAAATTGTTTAACTTGGGTCAAACGTTTCAGGTAGCCTTCCACAAGCTTCCCACAATAAGTTGGGTGAATTTTGGCCCATTCCTCCTGACAGAGCTGGTGTAACTGAGTCAGGTTTGTAGGCCTCCTTGCTCGCACACGGTTTTCAGTTCTGCCCACAAATGTTCTATAGGAATGAGGTCAGGGCTTTGTGATGGCCACTCCAATACCTTGACTTTGTTGTCCTTAAGCCATTTTGCCACAACTTTGGAAGTATGCTTGGGGTCATTGTCCATTTGGAAGATCCATTTGCGACCAAGGTTTAACTTCCTGACTGATGTCTTGAGATGTTGCTTCAATATATCCACATCATTTTCCTTCCTCCTGCAGCAAATCACCCCCACAGCATGATGCTGCCACCCCCGTTCTTCACAGTTGGGATGGTGTTCTTCGGCTTGCAAGCGCACCCCTTTTTCCTCCAAACATAACGATGGTCATTATGGCCAAACATTTATATTTTTGTTTCATCAGACCAGAGGACATTTCTCCAAAAAGTACGATCTTTGTCCCCATGTGCAGTTGCAAACCGTAGTCTGGCATTTTTATGGCGGTTTTGGAGCAGTGGCTTCTTCCTTGCTGAGCAGCCTTTCAGGTTATGTCGATATAGAACTCGTTTTACTGTGGATATAGATACTTTTGTACCTGTTTCCTCCAGCATCTTCACAAGGTCCTTTGCTGTTGTTCTGGGATTGATTTGCACTGTTCGCACCAAAGTATGTTAATCTCTAGGAGACAGAACGCGTCTCCTTCCTGAGCGGTATGACGGCTGCGTGGTCCCATGGTGTTTATACTTGCGTACTATTGTTTGTACAGATTAACGTGGTACCTTCAGGCGTTTGGAAATTGCTCCCAAGGATGAACCAGACTTGTGGTGGTCTACAATACACCTCCAATTGACTCAAATTATGTCAATTAGCCTATCAGAAGCTTCTAAAGCCTTGACATCATTTTCTGGAATTTTCCAAGCTGTTTAAAGGCACAGTCAACTTAGTGTATGTAAACATCTGACCCATTGGAATTGTGATACAGTGAACTATAAGTGAAATAGTGAAATAGTCTGTAAACAATTGTTGGAAAAATTACTTGTGTCATGCACAAAGTAGATGTCCTAACCAACTTGCCAAAACTATAGTTTGTTAACAAGAAATTTGTGGTGGTTGAAAAACGAGTTTTCATGACTCCAACCTAAGTGTATGTAAACTTCCGACTTCAACTGTACGTATATTGGACATACGTATTTCACTGTACAGCCTTACAGAACACAACAACGCTAATATTTGTGTAAACTCTTTACAGTTGTGTTCTGTGGGTGTCACTGATAAGACTGATACTCCATTTAATTGATCCACAATGAAATATAACTATGCCCTCAATGCAATTCTGATAGATCCACAGTGCAATTACAACAGTTGTACTTTTGTGTCAAATTACCTTATTATTGTATAACAACATTCCAACCTTGTTTAGCATTATATAGTCCAAATATGGCATGATTCCACTATATGCATCACTTTCAATGAGGGACTTTTATTTTGAAGGCAAACCACAAATTCCACTAATGTGGCGAATCCTTATTGTAGCTTCACATTTTAGTCATTTAGCAGACGCTCTTATCCAGAGTTTAGTGAGTGCATACATTTTTTTCCCGGCCCCCGTGGGAATCGAACCCACAACCCTGGCGTTGCAAACGCCATGCTCTACCAACTGAGCTACATCCCTGCCGGCCATTCCCTCCCCTACCCTGGAAGACGTTGGGCCAATTGTGCGCCGCCCCATGGGTCTCTCGGTCGCGGCCGGCTACAACAGAGCCTGGATTCGAACCAGGATCTCTAGTGGCACAGCTAGCACTGCTTAGACCACTGCGCCACTCGGGAGGCCAGTCTAGCAGAGCAATATTGTCCTGGGCAGTGGCACAGCTCGCCTTAGACCACTGCGCCACTCGGGAGGCCAGTCTAGCAGAGCAATATTGTCCTGGGCAGCATGAAAACTGTGTGAGTATGAACAAGGATTGCACATTTGTATTTCATAGTTTAAATATAGAAAATAGATTATATGGATTTAAACCAACATTGATTGCTGAGATATTATTTAAACAGAGGCCCCTCAATAAAGTTCAACATATGTTGTTGCAAAGTAACAAAGCATTTAATTGATGAAACATACATTTCATTGATGAAACATGAATACCTGAAGTAATAAGTAGGCCTATAGCTAGGTAATAGACCTGTATGTTGGCTGTGAGTTATTTACAGCAGGGTTTCTCAAAGTGGGGTCCTTGGCCAGATCTCAAAATATTAGTATTGAAATCATTTTTGTTTTAGGATTTTTTTAATGAATATTGCTAACAACAACAGATTAAACAAATGTTGGCCAAGGGATCCGTGGAATAATTTTAGGGTGTGTAATACAATAAAATGTAATATTATTAATCTACAATTTATGTTCTTAACCCTGGGCAACAGGGGCCTGGGAGGCTCACAGGCAGGGGCGGTGTGTTCAATAGGGCGATATGGGCGACGCACTGCCAAACGGGAAAAGGAAGGGATTTTTTTTCTAATCAATTATATCACGGCAACAGTAGTTATCAGTGTTGTAATCTAGACGTCTGATCTGCCACAGTGCCACTAAATGTCCAATCAGGCTAAAGTCGTGCTTCAAATGGCCCCCCCCCCCCTTTTGGGGCGATTTCAGTCAGGTTGAAAATCGCCCAGAAGTCTGTCATAGACTCCCATGTAAAATCTATTTTTTTCAAATATCAGAGCTTTCAATACAATCTCTATGGGTTTCTGAGGGCTTGCACTTACGCGTTTCGTCATACGTAACATAACCATGAACGTAACTAAGAAAAGAGCGGGTAGCCTCGTCAATCAATTCACTACTACTATCAAAATGGCTAGGCTTCAGTGCAACTCGATTGTGTCTTTGAAAGAAGTTCCTTTTTGTCGGCGAACAAATGAAGATAAATTGGCAACGAAATAATTAGGACCTCCCAGACCAAATTTAATAATTCAACAGGTTTCTACTAAAGGGGGGAAGTCCTACACCCGAGGATTTTCCAAAAATTGGTACGAACGAAAAACCTGGCTAGCAGGCTGCGATGTAGCTAATGCAGTCTTCTGCTACCCCCTGCTTACTCTTTCACCCTGAAGGCGGCACGGCAGACAGCACCGCTTGGACAGCGACTGGTGTGTAACGGACATGCACCATCTTTCAGGAAAGATTAAGAAACATGAGCTGTCAAAGACCCACATGGATAGCTGTTTGAGATTGTCTGCTTTGGGGAGAGTGAACATTCCCACTCAACTGGATGAGGGATACAGGCTAGCTGTCCGCCGCCACAACGATGAGGTTAGTGTTGATAATCACAAGTTTACTGGAGAACTGAAACTGACAAGGCTGACAAGATAGGACCCTTTTGTCCATTGTTATTGGATAGGAACAGAACTTATAACCAGCTCCTGACCTAAATAGATCTTAGCACAACATTTTACTCAACATATCATATTCCATATTCACTATAACAAATATATTTACTACGACATTAGCAAGAACCGCCACATCCTCAGCCGGCTAATCCAGTGTGTGAAGTTTTGCGGAGTGTTTGAGTTAGCTTTGCGAGGCAAAGATGAAACTGAGGGCTCCACCAACCCTGGTAAGCCAACACTTTTGAGATCAGTCAATAAATGCTTCTGGTATTGACTTATATGCTGCCCCTGTCTTCATGTTGTTGCTGGACATATCTTTTTTAAAATGTGTGTAGGTCACCTAAATCATCAGAAAAATTGCCCCCCCTGAGAATTTTTTCAGGAGCCGCCACTGCTCACAGGGATATCGGTATCCACTCAATACTTCTTGTATTCCCCAAAACCTGTCTCTCTGCCTCTGCAGGATATTAGCGTTAAAGCTGCAACAACAAGGGCGGCAGGTAGCTTAGTGGGTAAGAGCGTTGTGCCAGTAACCGAAAGGTCGCTGGTTCTAATCCCCGAGCCGACTAGGTGAAAAATCTGTCGATGTGCCCTTGAGCAAGGCACTTAACCCTAATTGCTCCTGTAAGTCGCTCTGGATAAGAGCGTCTGCTAAATGACCAAAAAAAAAAAATAATAATAATATAAAAAAAATAATAATAATAAAAATAAAAACATTTTAAAAATTCTCTGCCCCATGACAAAATGTGTAGAATTAGATTTAAGTAATTTAGCATATGTCCAGGAGGGGGAGATCTTATCTAAGTATTAAAATGATATAATAGGTTAAGGCAGAAGAGCAGGAAGGGATGGTTTTATACCTTTTACACCAATTAGAATCCCCTGGGAAACACTGAACAAAACTTGGGGTCATGTCCTGTCACAAATGGGTAGCATTTGTTAAACCTCCTATTCAGTACTATCAAAACCTTTCAGATCAACACAAATGCTTATAAGTAGGGGGGCACACTCTTTTTCAGCAACTTCAACATTAAGTGACTTTCGTTGCAGGTTAGGAGAGCATTTTCGCTAACCCTAACCCTTTTCCTAACCTTAACCTCAGTCTGTCTCCTATGCCCATTCTCCTAACCTGCTGCATAAATTATCCTAACCTGCTATGAAAAAGTCACTTCTTTATCGAAATGGTGTGAAACGTGTTTCCTGTATAAGTAGGGGTTGTTTCTAGCATTGACAGTGAAATAATACAGTTTTGGACTAGACTAGTCTAGGCTTGTTCTATATTCATAACTGTGGTTTTACAGATGAAGTAGTGGAAAGAGTCGAGGAAGTAAAACGTATTGAGATGTACCCATAGCGGTGTCTGTGACGTACCATGAATGCAGTGTTTGCAAACTACTGGAGGCGCACGAGCAGGGATCTGACGTAGCAAAAGGTATTACCTAGCTAGTTACAATTAAATTATTATCTATAATTAACTAAATAATGGATAAAGCTCAATGACAAGTTTGTTATGTCTCTGTAGCTATGCTAACGAGCTAGCTAAACTTAGCTCGTTAGCTAGATAGCCAAAGTTAACTATATTAACTGGCTAATGATAGCTACTGGGTAGCTAGCTAGCCAGCTAAATTAGCTTTTTGCTTGCAGCCAGAGCCTAGCTAGCTAGTTATATTTCTGAGTTGCTACGGCTATGTAGTTAGCCAGCTAAATTAACACAACTGTCAAGGGATTTTTACTAAAAGATTTGCTGGAGACATTAGCTATTTTACCTATAACTAGTTAGCTAGCTACATGGCTCACGGAAGCTCAGTCTCAGTGATGGCTATGGCTAGCTAACCGTTTGCTAGCTAACTACTTTATCTCTTGAGTTTATGAATAGCTTAAGAGGAGAGTCAGAAGTAGGTAACATTGAATCGTTGTCAGCATCTGCACACTTAACTATAGTAGCTCTAGCGTCGTTCCACCTCAAAAAGGTCAATGAATAAGATTTCGACACCCACCATCTCAGATTGTTCTGAAATCGTTTCTGTAGTTAAAAACAGATAAGGTAATTCCTGCAACAGTATTTTGTTGAAAGACAATTTGAACTAAATTAAGCAAATTGATTGCACCCAAATTGGCCATTTCAATTTATAGGATTCATATACTGTAGCTAATATTCAATAAATATAGTACCCAACATCCCATTTGGACCATACCTTTTCTTAACATGGATTTAAGACGCGAGGAACTCAAATAAATGGTCAAAAGCAACTCACGGACTCCCCAACTCCCACACTAAGCCCACCCCAACGGCCAGTAAACATGATCAGTTCTCTGTCTGACAAGTAGTAGGAAGCTGCGGCTAGGAGTATTGTCTCATTATACTATGTAATGTATTCTCATTAAATTTGGTGATGTTTATTTACCCCTGTTCAGAGAAATTAGTAATTGAGTACGGTTACATGCACACAATAATACGATTATTGTGGGTAGTCAGATTAATATAATAGTTTGATTACATTGTTTACATGCTTTGCAAGAATAACGATTTCCCTAATAATTCTGTTTACATGGACATATCTGAAATCAGGCTACCTGATGGGACTTTGATAAATGCAGAAAATCTCCAATCAAAATAAACGTTCTACTACAGCGACCATGTTAGTTTTGGAACGCCTGTTTGATTCGGACATAAACGTTTATAGGGGAAACTACTTCTAAAATGCATGCTTTCAATTGTTCCGAAACTCTCGCTAAAGAGGGAGGCTTGCACAGCTGGATCTAGCACATGCACGGATCAAATACACCGCTGGAATTCCGATTAAGGTGTTTACATGTCCTAATAATTAGAAAGACTGCGCAGAAAACCAGGTGTTTTAATTGGTGTACGCTTACTTTGATTATTTCCGTATGCCGATTTATGTGCCTTCAGAAAGTATTCATACTCCTTGACTTATTCCACATTTTGTCATTGTGTGTAGATTGATATGTTTTCTCTCACCCCTCTACACACTATCCCATAATTACAAAGTGAAAACATGTTTTTAGACATTTTTGAAATAATAATAATAATAATATAATATGCCATTTAGCAGACGCTTTTATCCAAAGCGACTTACAGTCATGCGTGCATACATTTTTGTGTATGGGTGTTCCCGGGGATCTAACCCACTACCTTGGCGTTACAAGCGCCGTGCTCTACCAGCTGAGCTACAGAGGATGTTTGCAAATGTATTGAAAATGAAATACAGAAATATCTAATTTACATAAGTATTCACACCACTGAGTCTATATTTTGTAGAAGCACCTTTGGCAGTGATTACAGTTGTGAGTCTTTCTGGGTAAGTCTCTAAGAGCTAGCCACAAAATTATTCACGCTCTTTTCATTGCTAGACTACCATTTTCAGGTCTTGCCATAGATTTTCAAGTATATTTAAGTCAAAAATGTAACTCGGCCACTCAGGAACATTCACTGTCTTCTTGGTGAGCAACTCCAGTGTGGTAAGCAACTCCAGTGTAGATTTGGCCTTGTGCTTTAGCTTATTGTCCTGCTGAATGGTGAATTCATCTGCCAGTGTCTGGTGGAAAGCAGACAAACAGGTTTTCGTTTAGGATTTTGCCTGTGCTCCATTCCGTTTAATTTTTTTTATCCTGAAAAACTCCCCAGTCCTTAACGATTACAAGCATACCCATAACATGATGCAGCCACCACTATGCTTGAAAATATGGAGTGTGGTACACAGTAATGTGTTGTATTTGATTTGCCAAATTTTGTTGCATTATTACTTTAGTGCGTTGTTGCAAACAGGATCCATGTTTTGGAATATTTTTATTCTGTACAGGCTGCTTCCTTTTCACTCTGTCATTTAGGGTAGTATTGTGGAGTAACTACAATGTTGTTGATGCATTCTCAGTTTTCTCCTATCACAGCCATTAAACTCTGTAACTGTTTTAAAGTCAACATTGACCTCATGGTGAAGTCCCTGTGAAGTTTACTTTTTTCGCCGGCAACTGAGTTAGGAAAGACACCTGTATCTTTGTAGTGACTGGGTGTATTGATACACCATCCAAAGCGTAATTAATAACTTCACCATGCTCAAAGGGATATTCAATGTCTGCTTTTTATTTCATTTTGACCCATCTACCAATAGGTGCCCTTCTTTGTGAGGCATTGGAAAACCTTCCTGGTCTTTGTGGTTGAATGTGTGTTTGAAATTCACTGCTCGACTGATGGACCTTACAGATAATTGTATGTGTGAGGTACAGAGATGAGGTATTCATTCATGTTAAGCACTATTATTGCACACAGTGAGTCCTTGCGACTTATTATGTGACTTGTTAAGCACATCTTTACTCCTGAACTTATGTAGGCTTGCCATAACAAAGGGGTTGAATACTTATTTACTCAAGACATTTCAGCTTTTTATTTGTAATTAATTTGTAACATTTTCGAAAAATATAATCCCATTTTGACATTATGGGGTATTGTGTGTAGGCCAGCGACAAAAAAAATCTAAATTTCATCCATTTTAAATTCAGGCTTTAATGAAAGGTTTGAGCTGGCGCACACCCAGAGAAATTATTTTGTGTAGAGGTGCTGATTAACAGTTAATAAACTGCAAGCCATAAAAATATATAAAAAGAGTTGCACACTCTATATATAAACTTCCAATCATTTATTGGGTAAACCACCAACGTTTCGTCATCACTGTGTCTTCTTGACCCTGAAGAATTCACAGTGATGCCGAAACGTTGGTGGTTTACCCAATAACTTACTGGGAGTTTATATATAGTATGCGACTCTCTTTATTTGTATAAATTCAGGCTTTAACACAACAAAATGTGGAAAAAGTCAAGGGGTGTGAATACTTTCTGAAGGCACTGTAAGCAGAGTAAGGTGTTTACATACTCTTCCTACTTTAATATTGAATTATTAGTGTGCATGTAATAATAATAATAATAAATAATAATATGCCATTTAGCAGACGCTTTTATCCAAAGCGACTTACAGTCGTGCGTGCATACATTTTTGTGTATGGGTGGTCCCGGGGATCGAACCCACTACCTTGGCGTTACAAGCGCCGTGCTCTACCAGCTGAGCTACAGAGGACCACGTAAACGTACTCAGTGTAGTTGTTAGGTTTATGCACCATCATACAACCTGATATTACCAGGTTCTGACCACTAGACAGTGCTGTTCCTGCTATTAGATAAAAAAGAATTAACCTTCAAATGATAATGATTTATAAATGTAAAGTGAAGAGTTAAAGGGGCAATCCACAGTTGAAACAATAAGAAAGTGTACTCCCTACCACTGTTTTGGCAAAAAGCTGATGGATGGGGCTGGAGAAATGTAACCACTCTCAAATTCATAGACAGAGCTATGGATGCAAGGACTGACCATCCAAAAATTGGAGTAAAACAAGCTTATATTTAGGTTTTGATGGGGTACAACAGTTGAACTAAGCTCATGGGCCTCCTGTAGCTCAGTTGGTAGAACATGGCGCTTGCAACGCCAGGGTTGTGGGTTTGTTTCCCACGGGGGGCCAGTATGAAAAAAAAGTATAACAAATGTATGCACTCACTAACTGTAAGTCGCTCTGGATAAGATTGTCTGATAAAATGACTGAAAATGTAAAATGAACTAAGTTATATTCTTTAAGAGTCATTTGGTACATATCATTAATTTATAATCCCAAAAATGTATGTAGCAACTACACATTGACCATTTAAAGTTAGAACAATATATTTGCCCAAATACATCTCAATGAAAATCATATGAAAACCAAAAACCGCATTGAGGACAACTCATTCCTCATTTCATTCTTTGACTTTCTTTTCTTTCTAAAGTGCATCTTCTATTGCAGGGGTTCCCAAACTTTTTCACTCGGCCCCCCTTCCAGCATTTCACATCCCGCACCCCCCCTGTGAGCACACGCCATGTCTATTTCTATGGGAACAAGCACTGTTCATGACACAAACTGTTCACACCCCTCTTGTTGGTGCAGAACATTTAGCAGTTTTAAAGCTAATTTTCTTGCAATTCTATTCATTTTGCCATGTCTAATGTATATTAATGTGATATTTGAGTAATGAAAAAATTACAACAATATCTATGGGCCAAAAAACCTGAATAAAAAAACATTAGCTGACATGGGCTAGTTGATCTGGACATTTCTGACAAGTTATAAATAGCTCTCTAAGGTATGCAATGACTAGAGTAAATTTAAAGCCGGACTGAGTTCTTTTAAATATATATATATATATACAGTGAGGGGAAAAAAGTATTTGATCCCCTGCTGATTTTGTACGTTTGCCCACTGACAAAGACATGATCAGTCTATAATTTTAATGGTAGGTTTATTTGAACAGTGAGAGACAGAATAACAACAACAAAATCCAGAAAAACGCATGTCAAAAATGTTATAAATTGATTTGCATTTTAATGAGGGAAATAAGTATTTGACCCCTCTGCAAAACATGACTTAGTACTTGGTGGCAAAACCCTTGTTGGCAATCACAGAGGTCAGACGTTTCTTGTCGTTGGCCAGCAGGTTTGCACACATCTCAGGAGGGATTTTGTCCCACTCCTCTTTGCAGATCTTCTCCAAGTCATTAAGGTTTCGAGGCTGACGTTTGGCAACTCGAACCTTCAGCTCCCTCCACAGATTTTCTATGGGATTAAGGTCTGGAGACTGGCTAGGCCACTCCAGGACCTTAATGTGCTTCTTCTTGAGCCACTCCTTTGTTGCCTTGGCCGTGTGTTTTGGGTCATTGTCATGCTGGGATACCCATCCACGGCCCATTTTCAATGCCCTGGCTGAGGGAAGGAGGTTCTCACCCAAGATTTGACGGTACATGGCCCCGTCCATCGTCCCTTTGATGCAGTGAAGTTGTCCTGTCCCCTTAGCAGAAAAACACCCCCAAAGCATAATGTTTCCACCTCCATGTTTGACGGTGGGGATGGTGTTCTTGGGGTCATAGGCAGCATTCCTCCTCCTCCAAACACGGCAAATTGAGTTGATGCCAAAGAGCTCGATTTTGGTCTCATCTGACAACAACACTTTCACCCAGTTCTCCTCTGAATCATTCAGATGTTCATTGGCAAACTTCAGACGGGCCTGTATATGTGCATTCTTGAGCAGGGGGACCTTGCGGGCGCTGCAGGATTTCAGTCCTTCACGGCATAGTGTGTTACCAATTGTTTTCTTGGTGACTATGATCCCAGCTGCCTTGAGATCATTGACAAGATCCTCCCGTGTAGTTCTGGGCTGATTCCTCACCGTTCTCAGGATCATTGCAACTCCACGAGGTGAGATCTTGCATGGAGCCCCAGGCCGAGGGAGATCGACAGTTCTTTTGTGTTTCTTCCATTTGCGAATAATTGCACCAACTGTTGTCACCTTCTCACCAAGCTGCTTGGCGATGGTCTTGTAGCCCATTCCAGCCTTGTGTAGGTCTACAATGTCCCTGACATCCTTGGAGAGCTCTTTGGTCTTGGCCATGGTGGAGAGTTTGGAATCTGATTGATTGCTTCTGTGGACAGGTGTATTTTATACAGGTAACAAACTGATATTAGGAGCACTCCCTTTCAGAGTGTGCTCCTAATCACCTGGGAGCCAGAAATCTTTCTGATTGAGAGGGGGTCAAATACTTATTTCCCTCATTAAAATGCAAATCAATTTATAACATTTTTGACATGCATTTTTCTGGATTTTGTTGTTGTTATTCTATCTCTCACTGTTCAAATAAACCTACCATTAAAATTGTAGACTGATCATTTCTTTGTCAGTGGGCAAACGTACAAAATCAGCAGGGGATCAAATACTTTTTTCCCTCACTGTGTGTATACAGTGGGGGAAAAAAGTATTTAGTCAGCCACCAATTGTGCAAGTTCTCCCACTTAAAAAGATGAGAGGCCTGTAATTTTCATCATAGGTACACGTCAACTATGACAGACAAAATGAGGGAAAAAAATCCAGAAAATCACATTGTAGGATTTTTTATGAATTTATTTGCAAATTATGGTGGAAAATAAGTATTTGGTCACCTACAAACAAGCAAGATTTCTGGCTCTCACAGACCTGTAACTTCTTCTTTAAGATGCTCCTCTGTCCTCCACTCGTTACCTGTATTAATGGCACCTGTTTGAACTTGTTTTCAGTACAAAAGACACCTGTCCACAACCTCAAACAGTCACACTCCAAACTCCACTATGGCCAAGACCAAAGAGCTGTCAAAGGACACTAGAAACAAAATTGTAGACCTGCACCAGGCTGGGAAGGCTGAATCTGCAATAGGTAAGCAGCTTGGTTTGAAGAAATCAACTGTGGGAGCAATTATTAGGAAATGGAAGACATACAAGACCACTGATACTCTCCCTCGATCTGGTGCTCCACGCAAGATCTCACCCTGTGGGGTCAAAATGATCACAAGAACGGTGAGCAAAAATCCCAGAACCACACAGGGGGACCTAGTGAATGACCTGCAGAGAGCTGGGACCAAAGTAACAAAGCCTACCATCAGTAACACACTACGCCGCCAGGGACTCAAATCCTGCAGTGCCAGACGTGTCCCCCTGCTTAAGCCAGTACATGTCCAGGCCCGTCTGAAGTTTGCTAGAGTGCATTTGGATGATCCAGAAGAGGATTGGGAGAATGTCATATGGTCAGATGAAACCGAAATATAACTTTTTGGTAAAAACTCAACTCGTCGTGTTTGGAGGACAAAGAATGCTGAGTTGCATCCAAAGAACACCATACCTACTGTGAAGCATGGGGGTGGAAACATCATGCTTTGGGGCTGTTTTTCTGCAAAGGGACCAGGACGACTGATCCGTGTAAAGGAAAGAATGAATGGGGCCATGTATCGTGATATTTTGAGTGAAAACCTCCTTCCATCAGCAAGGGCATTGAAGATGAAACGTGGCTGGGTCTTTCAGCATGACAATGATCCCAAACACACCGCCCGGGCAACGAAGGAGTGGCTTCGTAAGAAGCATTTCAAGGTCCTGGAGTGGCCTAGCCAGTCTCCAGATCTCAACCCCATAGAAAATCTTTGGAGGGAGTTGAAAGTCCGTGTTGCCCAGCGACAGCCCCAAAACATCACTGCTCTAGAGGAGATCTGCATGGAGGAATGGGCCAAAATACCAGCAACAGTGTGTGAAAACCTTGTGAAGACTTACAGAAAACGTTTGACCTGCGTCATTGCCAACAAAGGGTATATAACAAAGTATTGAGAAACTTTTGTTATTGACCAAATACTTATTTTCCACCATAATTAGCAAATAAATTCATTAAAAATCCTACAATGTGATTTTCTGGAGGAAAAAAATCTCATTTTGTCTGTCATAGTTGACGTGTACCTATGATGAAAATTACAGGCCTCTCTCATCTTTTTAAGTGGGAGAACTTGCACAATTGGTGGCTGACTAAATACTTTTTTTCCCCACTGTATTATATATATATATATATATATATATATATATATATATATATATATATATATATATATATATATATATATATATATATATATATACATACATACATACATACATACATACATACATACATACATACATACATACATACATACATACATACATATATATATATACACATACATACATACATGCATACATACATACATACATACATACATACATACATACATACATACAGTGCATTCGGAAAGTATTCAGACCCCTTGACTTTTTCCACGTTACCAGCATTATTCTAAAATGTAATAAATTGTTTTTTTTCCCTCATCAATCTACACACAATACCCCATAATGACGAAGCAAAAACAGGTTAAGAAATCTTTGCAAATGTATAATAAAAACAAATAATTGAAATATAACATTTACATAAGTATTCAGACCCTTTACTCAGTACTTTGTTGAGTACTTTGGCAGCGATTACAGCCTCAAGTCTTCTTGGGTATGATGCTACAAGCTTGGCACACCTGTATTTGGAGAGTTTCTCAAATTCTTCTCTGCAGATTCTCAAGCTCTGTCAGGTTTAATGAGGAGCGTCGCTGCACAGCTATTTTCAGGTCTCTCCAGAGATGTTAGATCGGGTTCAAGTCCGGGCTCTGGCTAGGCCATTCAAGGACATTCAGAGACTTGTCCCGAAGCCACTCCTGCGTTGTCTTAGCTGTGTGCTTAGGGTCGTTGTCCTGTTGGAAGGGGAACCTTCGCCCCAGTCTGAGGTTCTGAGCGCTTTGGAGCAGGTTTTCATCAAGGATCTCTCTGTACTTCGATCCTGACTAGTCACCCAGTCCCTGCCGCTGAAAAACATCCCCACAGTATAATGCTGCCATCATCATGCTTCACTGTAGAGATAGTGCCAGGTTACCTCCAGACGTGACGCTTGGCATTCAGGCCAAAGAGTTCAATCTTGGTTTCATCAGACCAGAGAATCTTGTTTCTCATGGTCTGAGAGTCCTTTAGGTGCCTTTTGGCAAACTCCAAGCGGGCTGTCTTGTGCCTTTTACTGAGGAGTGGCTTCCGTCTGGCCACTACCATAAAGGCCTGATTTGGTAGAGTGCTGCAGAGATGGTTGTCCTTCTGGAAGGATCTCCCATCTCCACAGAGGAACTGGAGCTCTGTCAGAGTGACCATAGGGTTCTTGGTCACCTCCCTGACCAAGAACCTTCTTCCCCGATTGCTGCGTTTGCCCAGGCAGCCAGCTCTAGGAAAAGTCTTGGTGGTTCCAAACGTTTTCCATTTAAAAATGATGGAGGCCACTGTGTTCTTGGGGACCTTCAATGTGGCAGAAATAGTCTCGGAGCTCTACGGACAATTCCTTCAACCTCATGGCTTGGTTTTTGCTCTGACATGCACATGTCAGCTGTGGGACCTTATATATACAGGTGTGTGCCTTTCCAAATCATGTCCAATCAATTGAATTTACCACAGGTGGACTCCAATCAAGTTGTAGAAACATCTCAAGGATGATCAATGGAAATAGGATGCACCTGAGCTCAATTTCGAGTCTTATTGCAAAGGGTCTGAATACTTATGTAAATAAAGTATTTCTGTTTTATATTTTTAATAAATTAGAAAACATTTCTAAAAACCTATTTTCCATTTGTCATTATGGGGTATTGTGTGTAGATTGATGAGGAAAAATATTAATTTAATCAAAAACATAACAAAAATGTGGAAAGAGCCAAGGGGTCTGAATACTTTCCGAATGTTCTTGCGCTTAGTGGAGAAGAGCAGAGCTATTGTGAAGAAAGTTGTGAAGGAAGTGAGTTGGTGTTTATACAGGACGTACCGCCCCCACCTACCGTCAACCAATCATGACAATGTGGAGCTGTACGGAGCCCTCCGCATTGTTAAAAAATTTGAGAGGCGCACGGCGATGCGGTACAGAGCTTGATTGGCCTCTGCATGCCTCCAGAGGCTCCGCAATTGCGTCACACCCTCAATACAAAGCCTCCGACCACATTTTCGGATCAAGCATAAATTGGCTTTAAGGCACCAACCACTGCAACTGGTTGCCAATATCATTTGGGATGTAGCGACATCACTGTAATAGAAGATGCACTGAAGAAAGAAAAGAAAGTGAAAGAATGAAATGAGGAATGAGAAGTCCTCAATGCTGTTTTTTGTTTTAATATGATTTTTCTTTTGAGATGTGTTTGGGCCAATAAAATGTTCTAACTTTAATTCTTCCCCCACGTTTATTAATCATTATCATTTGAAGGTTCTGTCTTGAATTAACATTGAGGGGGAGGGGGATTCGTCACACTTTTTTTCAACTAATAGCAGGAACAGCACCATCTAGTGGTCAATACCTGGTAATATGAGGTTGTGTGATGGTGCAAAACTTCAATGACTAATT
Organism: Coregonus clupeaformis; assembly: GCF_020615455.1. Taxonomy (NCBI): domain Eukaryota; kingdom Metazoa; phylum Chordata; class Actinopteri; order Salmoniformes; family Salmonidae; genus Coregonus; species Coregonus clupeaformis. The sequence continues at coordinate 39,088,033 of NC_059206.1, read as the reverse complement.
TCTCTGAACAGGGGAAAATAACCATCACCAAATTTACTGAGAATACATTACATCACAGGTGGCTGGTGGCACCTTAATTGGGGAGGATGGGCTCATAGTAATGGCTGGAACGGAATAAATAGAATGGTATCAAACATATGGTTTGCATGTGTTTGCTACCATTCAATTAACTCCATTCTAGCCATTATTATGAGCTGTCCTCCCCTCAGCACCCAACTGTGCATTACTTTGTATGAATAAATAATACTTCTAGCCGCAGCTTCACACTACTTGTCAGACATCGGGAACTGATACTGTATACTGGCCGTTGGGGTGGGCATGGTGTGGGTCCGTAGGTAGCTTATGACAATTTCTTTGGATTACTCATGTCTTACTCATTGGTAGGATAAAGTTTGGTCCAAATCGGATGTTAGGTACTATATTTATTTAATATTATGTGAATCCTATAAATAAAAGGGCCAATTTGGGTGCAATCAGTTAGCTACATTTCTCAGAGATCAAATTATATTTCAACAAAACAATGTTAAAGGAATGCTAATCTTTTATGTTTCTAACTGCAGAAACCATTTCAAAACAGTCTGAGATGGTAGGTGTCATGGCTTCCTGAAATGACATGGAATGACACTCTACCCTTTGTCTCTAGTTAGTTCAAGTAACATGTGACAGTCATGTAGGGAGATTGCAATGTATTGTTGTAAAGTAGATTACACATTAGCTACATTTGATGAACTCTTGTGTTCTACAGTGCATCATGTCACGTCCCAGTACTGCCTCCCACAAGCCTGCCATGGGCCAATCCAAACACTCTGGTGGTGGGGGACCCAGGGGCAAAGGGCTGAAAGACATACGCATCGACGAAGAAGTTAAGATTGCTGTGAACATCTCCCTTGAGAGATTTCAGTACAGTGAGCAAAAAGGTAAGAGAAAATGGTCATTCTACTCATGCTGATGAAGTGGTGCTTCGTGGAGAAATGTGGATTACAGTGCCTTCGGAAAATATTCACACCCCTTCACTTTTTCCACATTTTGTTACGTTACAGCCTTATTCAAAAATGTATTAAATTGTTTTTTTCCCCCTCATCAGTCTACATACAATACCCCATAATGACAAAGCAAAAACAGTTTAATGTTTGCTAATTTATAATAAATAAAATAGAAAAATATAACATTTACATAAGTATTCAGACCCTTTACTCAGTACTTTGTTGAAGTACCTTTGGAAGTGATTATAGCATCGAGTCTTCTAGGGTATGACGCTACAAGCTTGGCACACCTGTATTTGGCGAGTTTCTCCCATTCTTCTCTGCAGATCCTCTCAAGCTCTGTTAGGTTGGATGGGGAGTGTTGCTGCACAGCTATTTTCAGGTCTCTCCAGAGATGTTCAATCGGGTTCAAGTCTGGGCTCTGGCTGGGCCACTCAAGGACATTCAGAGACTTGTCCCAAAGCTGCTCCTGCGTTGTCTTGGCTGTGTGCTTATGGTCATTGTCCTGTTAGAAGGTGAACCTTCGCCCCAGTCTGAAGTCCTGAGCGCTCTGGAGCAGGTTTTCATCAAGGATCTCTCTGTACTTTGTACTTTGCTCCATTCATCTTTTCCTCGATCCTGACTAGTGTCCCAGTCCCTGCCGCTGAAAAACATCCCCACAGCATGATGCTGCCACCACCATGCTTCACCGTAGGGATGGTGCCAGGTTTCTTCCAGATGTGATGATTGGCATTCAGGCCAAAGAGTTCAATCTTGGTTTCATCAGACCAGAGAATCTTGTTTCTTATGATCGTAGAGTCTTTAGGTGCAAACTCCAAGCGAGCTGTCATGTGCCTTTTACTGAGGAGTGGCTTCCGTCTGGCCACTCTACCATAAAGGCCTAATTGGTGGAGAGCTGCAGAGATGGTTGTCCTTCTGGAAGGTTCTCCCATCTCCACAGAGGAACTCTAGAGCTCTGTCAGAGTGACCATCGGGTTCTTGGTCACCTCCCTGACCAAGGCCCTTCTCCCCCGATTGCTCAGTTTGGCCGGGCGGCCAGCTCTAGGAAGAGTCTTGGTGGTTCCAAGCTTCTTCCATTTAAGAATGATGGAGGCCACTGTGTGCTTGGGGACCTTCAATGCTGCGGAAATGTGTTGGTACCCTTCCCCAGATCTGTGCCTTGACACAATCCTGTTTCGGAGCTCTACGGACAGTTCCTTCTACCTCATGGCTTGGTTTTTACTCTGACATGCACTGTCAATTGTGGTACAGGTGTGTGCCTTTCCAAATCATGTCCAATCAATTGAATTTACCACAGGTGGACTACAATGAAGTTGTAGAAACATCTCAAGGATGATCAATGGAAACAGGATGCACCTGAGCTCAATTTCGAGTCTCATAGCAAAGGGTCTGAATACTTATGTAAATAAGGTATTTCTGTTTTGCTGAGGATTTTTTTTATTTAATCCATTTTAGAATAAGGCTGTAACGTAACCAAATGTGGAAAAAGTCAAGGGGTCTGAGTACTTTCCGAAGTACATGCAGGAACAGTATATGATGCATTATACTAAATCATTAGTTATTTTGATTTTTACAGAAATTGAGTTTCCTTCCTCCCTGTCCAGTACTGAGAGGGCCTTCATCCATCGCTTTGCGCAGTCCCTGGGATATATCTCTAAAAGCAGAGGGTGAGCTATCCAAATTTACATCAGTGGTCAGAACCCATAGCCAGGTTGGTTGTTTAGCAATAAAACCGACGCGCGCGCAACTATGGGGCAAAACAGACTGGGTTGTCTTAGATTGTTGACAACATGTAAACTGTATTTTGTCTCCATGTTTATTGAAAACATAAATACATTTGCACAATGAGAACTTGTTGTCTCTCCAATACATCGTTAGAGTTAGCTAGCTAGCGAATTTCTGCCCTATTAGCATTGACATGAAATCAGTCAAAACACTAGCTGAAATGAGCCATCTACAATTCCCGACATGGCAGCTTCTTGTCATTGTTGCTAGTTATCTGACTGTTCATAATCATAACAAACACACGGCTTCCGGCCACATCAATGCGCGCGCATAATGTTTTTGAAATGTTGTCAGCCAATCCGTCTATAGTCTTTAGGTCAACCTCAGATACTCCCATATACACTGAGTGTACATAGCATTAGGAACACCTTCCTGATATTGAGTTGCACCCCGTTTTGCCATCAGTACAGCCTCAATTTGTTGGGGCATGGACTCTACAAGGTGTCAAAAGCATTCCACGGGGATGCTGGCCCATGTTGGCTGGATGTCCTTTGGGTGGTGGACCATTCTTGATACACATGGGAAACTGTTGAGTGTGAAAAACCCAGCACCATTGCAGTTCTTGACACACTCAAACCGGTGTCCCTGGCACCTACTACCATACCCCGTTCAAAGGCACTTCAATCTTTTGTCTTGCCCATTCACCCTCTGAATGGCACACATACACAATCCATGTCTCAATTGTCATAAAGCCTTAAACATCCTTTAACCTGTCTCCTCCCCTTCATCTACACTGATTGAAGTGAATTTAACAAGTGACATCAATAAGGGATCATAGCTTTCACCTGGATTCACCTTGTCAGTCTATGTCATGGAAAGAGCACGTTTTGTACACTGTGTACAAGCGAAACTTGAGTAGAAAAGTTTGTGTATCCTTCCCCGACATTGTACCGTAAGTGTAACTCCCTAAAAGCCTCCCTCAGGTTTACTAAAGTGTACTGTGCTTCAAGCCTAACAGCCTTATTTAATTCATTTTCAGAAAAGGATCAAGCCGCACCCTCACTATCAGAAAGAAGGATGGCTCAGAGACGGCCCAGTCCATCATGTCTTTCAACCTTTCCCACAATTCCAAGCACGTGGTGCGCAGCCTGCTGCAGAGGTTCCCCATCACCAACAAGGAGTGCACAGACCTACTGCCTCACACTGAGAGGGGCCTGTCTGTGGCCATGGAGGCTGGTGAGTGGCAGTTACATCTCAGGGTTAATAATGCATTGATATCAATGGGAGACCTTGCCAATCTTTAGGTTTTTAATGTCAGATGTACTAATTAATGAAGAAACGATCAATGTGTTAACAATATGTCTTGACAATACAAAGTATAAACATTCCTCTGCCCCTCATTTTTCTCCACCAGAGAGCAGCCGTGACAAGAACAGGACCAGCGGGCGGCTCAACAACGGCATCCCCCAGGTGCCCCAGAGGAGGGGCCCGTCTGAGCTAGACTTCTTCCGCCGCTCACTGCCTGTGTACGAGCGCCAGGAAGAGATCGTCCAAGTCATCAAAGACAACCGTGTGGTCCTAGTGGTGGGGGAGACCGGCTCGGGGAAAACTACACAGGTGAGGGGGAGAAACGTTTTAAATTCACTGTCCAAATATGGGATCTTGCTGTTCTTATGCTCTACAAAGGTATTGCATTGGTATGATAAAGGTGTTACATTTGTAAGTTCCTGATCAGCTAGAAACTAAATGGGAAGTGTTTTGCCATTCCAGATCCCACAGTTCCTCCTGGACGACTGCAGCCGAAATGGGATACCCTGTCGGATCTTCTGCACCCAGCCCCGGCGTCTGGCAGCCATCGCTGTGGCAGAGCGGGTTGCCGCGGAGAGAGGGGAGAGCATCGGTCAGACCATCGGCTACCAGATCCGCCTGGAGAGCAGGTAGGAGAAGAGCGAGGGAGGAAGGGAGGCACTAACTCGGTCTACTTTCACTGGGCTACTGTGCGGAAGTTAATTACTCTGTTTGACCCCTCAGGGTTTCTCCTAAGACGCTGCTGACCTTCTGCACCAGCGGAGTCCTGCTAAGAACACTGATGGCTGGAGATGCCACAATGTCCACTGTTACTCACGTCATTGTGGTGAGTACAAGTTACTGTGATCCTTTTGTTATAGTTCACTGCTTTTACTGAATGAATGCACATCAATATGAGTTAATCTTGTACTTCCTGCCTCTTGTCCAATCAGGACGAGGTTCACGAGCGGGACGGCCTGAGTGACTTCCTGCTGACCAAGATGAGGGACATGCTCCAGACGATGCCCAATCTGAAGCTCATCCTGTCCAGCGCTGCCCTGGACGTGGAGCTGTTCCTCCGCTACTTCAGCTCCTGTCCCGTCATCCACAGTAAGTCAACCCCATGTGTTTGGATAGGCCACATACAGAGAGGAGGGTGCAGAAATCACTACAGAATCACCTGATATATTCATCTGAAATTGGGACCGGGATTCATCAGTGAAACCGTTACCTGCCAAAGCCAGGTAATTGCAGGGAAAGACCTCTGTATGGAAGGGGCTACTGCTTGTCTTGACTGGTCCTGCAAGCACTGACTTGTTAAAGTAAGAATACTTTTTTGATCTAGTCAAAGGAAGACCATTTGAGGTGAAGCAACTCTTCCTGGAAGACATCTTGAGGACAACGGGCTATGCAAACAAAGACATGATGAAATACAAAAAGGAGATCCAGAGGGGTAACTACCAACCATCTCTCAATCCTGGTTTGCTTGATTTCCATTTTGATTTCTGAACACTGTTTTGGACCCATGTCCAGTTTTGGACTCTCCCAGACTGAACAAGTGCATGTGTGTGTCGTCTCTGGCAGAGGAGAAGCAGCAGACGTCTTTGACAGAGTGGTGTAAGGTCCAGGAGGGCGGCTCCCGCCAGGAGCCCCAGAGGGAGAAGACCTCAGCCTCCTGTGTCCTCCAGGAGAACGACTTGCTGGATGATGGAGAGGACAGTGTCTTCAACCAGCTGGTGAGAACAACAGTTAGTTTGGGTTGAATATGGGGTCCATGCACATTTCTCAATATCCGAGTTTTCTATGTTATTTTCTCCCAGTTGCTTCAGTTATTTTCAGTATATACTCTGAATGTGCTGAAGAGATGCCACTAATTATTTTCTGATTATTCATTGATTGCTCCTTATGATTTAGTTCACCAACATCACATCACAGATATATTTCCTGGTTCTTACTAAGTGGCACTGGGTTTGCTATCAGTTTGATACAGGATGTGTTGTTTCAGAATGAGAAAGATGTGGCGTCATTGGACCCGTGGCTGCTGAAGGAGATGGACGCCTGCATCTCAGACATCTTCCTCAACCAGGACGCTGACGCCTTCATCCAGCTCTTCAATCTCATCCTAAGTGAGAACGTCAGCGGTAAGATGGGTTTTGTATGCGTCCTTAAATATGTGCCCCAGTTTACTCTTGTATCTCTATCTTATTTCTGTATGAAATAATGACACCAACATTATACATTTTTTATTTTTTTAAACAAAAAATACATCTTTAATCCCAAGGGGTTGAGAGTAATATTCCCAATATTTCCCAGCCTGATATGTCCTCCTCCCCTTCTGCTTCTCAGTGGACTACATGCACAGTGAGACGAGCGCCACTCCCCTCATGGTGGCAGCAGGTCGAGGCTTCCTCAGTCAGATTGAGCAGCTGTTGAGTATGGGAGCCAGCATCAGAATCAAGGCCTCCAATGGCTGGTAAGGGTTCTTTGAATAACTGTATGAATGCATCCCCTTTTTATTTACTCTATACACCATAAATTAGTCTGAAATGTTGATCAGTATTTGGTTTGTTTCAGGACTGCACTGGACTGGGCCAAGCACTTCCAGCAGGCAGAGGTGGTGGACCTACTAGAATCCTACCTGTAAGAGCACCATGTATCACTATCATTGCTATGAATGACGATATAAAAACCCTTCCTTTGTTTGTTTAGGATGATAACAGAAATACTCTCTTCCTTGGTAGCTCATCCCTGGAGGCGGGGAAGCTGGACGAGTGGTCCCTGGTGCAGGCAGCCACGACAGAGATGAGCCCGGAGGACCAGGAGCTGCTCAAGGAATACCACCACAGCTTTGACGACGAGAGGGTGGATCTGGACCTCATCATGCACCTGCTGCAAAACATCTGCACCAGCTCCGAGGAAGGTGAGAGATTGTCTTGTCTAGTGACTACCTGAAAGTCTTGTGTGGTGACTACATGACGAGTGTTATTTAGTGACTACTTGATAGTCTTGTGTGGTGACTACTTGACGAGTGTTATCTAACAACTACTTGATAGTCTTACATTTACATTTTAGTCATTTAGCAGACGCTCTTATCCAGAGCGACTTACAGTTAGTGAATACATATTTTTTTTATACTGGCCCCCCGTGGGAATCGAACCCACAACCCTGGCGTTGCAAACGCCATGCTCTATCAACTGAGCTACATCCCTGCCGGCCATTCCCTCCCCTACCCTGGACGACGCTGGGCCAATTGTGCGCCGCCCATGAGTCTCCCGGTCGCGGCCGGCTGCGACAGAGCCTGGATTCGAACCAGGATCTCTAGTGGCACAGTTAGCACTGCGCCACTCAGGTGTGGTGACGAGTGTTATCTAACGACTACTTGATAGTTTTCTCTAGTGACTACTAAATGGTCTTGTATTTTTTAAACTTTTCTAAATGTTTGATGCAAAGTCGAGAGCTTGGTACTATAAGGTTCTATCTGCAAAAATATGATTCTGAGCTAATTTTCTTTAAAGTTCCGAACTCTCCTTGTTTTGAATGGTGTCAGCAATTTTTATCTTGTATTCTTTTGAACATAACAACATGAATTTGTGTATTTAGAGTACTATATAGGTAGAGAACATTGAACAGAACAAGGCTATGTCAATAACTTAATTTGGACAAAAATGCAGATAGATCCTTATATCCCAAGCTCTCAACGTGGCAGTGTACATTTTTCCCTTGATTGTATTGAACATATAGTTTGATTTTATGTAAAATATTTTCTATGTCAGGTGCGGTGTTGATCTTCCTCCCCGGATACGATGAGATAGTGGGTCTGAGGGACCGTATCCTGTACGACGATAAAAGATTTGCAGACCACTCCCAAAGGTACTATCAGTTAAATGAGTGGCGAGAGCAACGTGTCCCTCTCAACATCATTTAATTGAGCCATCAGTATTTCAACATAGCTCTTGTCTATTTGTGTCTGATTCTGATCAATTTATTCACGTTTTATTGTTCTAATTTGATGCTCACTTCCATGATGTTCCTGCTTATGCAACCCAAATGTAAATTTACACCCAACACATTTGCAAGTCAGATTAAGAAGCATCATTATATTGACAAAAATTGCCAAATATACCTTCTATAGAAGAAATATGGATTATTTGGAGGAGACAATTAAGAGATTTTCTGTTTTTGTCCTGTTTGAACCACATCTAGAACCTCAGATCTGCGTGTTGTTTCTTTATAGATACCAGGTCTTCACACTCCACTCCAACATGCAGACCTCAGATCAGAAGAAAGTGCTGAAGAACACTCCTGCTGGGGTCCGGAAAATAGTGAGTCTATTTTTACATCTGCTGTGCTGGCTAACACACCAAAGACCAGTTTCACCAAGCCTACTTCTGGGGCCCAAAGTGTTCCTTGAAGCAAAATACCATTCAACCCCTTCTTGTTCAGACATCAAGTATTTTCCTCTCTTCCTCAGATTCTCTCCACCAACATCGCAGAGACGAGTATCACCATCAACGATGTGGTGTTTGTTATCGACGCAGGAAAAGTCAAAGAGGTTATGATCACTTTGAAAACAAGAGTGTTTTCCCCCCCGACAGAATAGCAAATCTGATATGTGGTTGTTTCCCCATCAAAGAAGTCATTTGATGCCCTGAACCACGTGACCATGCTGAAGATGGTGTGGATCTCCAAGGCCAGTTCGCTGCAGAGGAAGGGCAGGTGAAGCACAGATTCAGATATTCCCCATGTAAATTGTACATGATTGATTTCTATCAGAGCCCTACCACAGAGGCACTCCATGCACTATAGACATATCATGATGATAAGGGTGTATCATCTCTTATGAAGCCTCATAGCGTCTTAAGTCCTCTTATGAATGTGTCCTATGTTGTGTTGTGTGACAGAGCTGGGCGTTGCCGACCAGGGATCTGCTTCCACCTCTTCAGTCGCCTCCGCTTCAACAACATGCTGGAGTACCAGGTCCCCCAGCTACTGAGGATGCCCCTGCAGGTACACACACACACACGCGCTTCAAGCTGAACGTATGAAACAGGAACATACTTATACAGACAAAGTTGTTATCATTATAAACACTTGCATGCAAGCATATACCTCACAGGCAGTGTTGTTTGTGGTAGTTAACTCCCTCCTCCCCTCTCTCTCTCTTTCAGGAACTGTGTCTCCACACCAAGCTGCTGGCCCCCATCACTTGTTCCATCGCTGAATTCCTTTCCAAAGCACCCGAACCACCTCCCATCCTCATCGTCAAAAACGCAGTGCAGATGCTCAAGGTAAGAGCTAGTATTTTTAGTTTTGAACTGATCATGACCTAAATAACTTTTTTCCCACTTTATCAATGACTACTGTTGTCATCGAGGTGGAGGGCATCGGTTCTTGGCACTGTGACACTACCTAATGAACATAGGTAGAAAACAACACTAACCATAACATTTATCCATAGACCATAGACGCCATGGATCCGTGGGAGGACCTGACGGAGCTGGGCTACCACCTGGCTGACCTGCCTGTGGAGCCCCACCTGGGCAAGATGGTTCTGTGTGGTGTGGTGCTCAAGTGCCTGGACCCCATCCTGACCATCGCCTGCACGCTGGCCCACCGCGACCCCTTCGTGCTGCCCTCCCAGGCCTCCCAGAAGAGGGCATCCATGCTGTGCCGGAAGCGCTTTACTGCAGGGACCTTCAGCGACCACATGGCCCTGCTCCGAGCCTTCCAGGTAAGGGGTGAATTTGAGGTTTAAAGAATTAACTCATTTAATTGCTGTTGAGATGTTTAGAGCTAGATATATTTAATCCAAAGCATTATTAGCAGCTTGATTTGACTGCACAAATCACATTGAAAAAGCACTGTCCAGACGACATGTTCCTAACAATCCATCTCTCCTGTGGTGTTGTAGGCATGGCAGAAGGCCCGCAGCGACGGCTGGGAGAGGTCCTTCTGTGAGAAGAACTTCCTGTCCCAGGCCACCATGGAGATCATCATAGGGATGAGGACCCAGCTCCTGGGACAGCTCAGAGCCATAGGTCAGCCTTACAGTGGTACTGAGGGCTCAGGTGGAGCATGATGGACCAAGGTTGTGGGTTTCTATACTGGATATTAATTTGACTGCAGGTAGTGTTTGGATAAAGACTTATGCTCTACTGAAGCCCACACAACCTCCACCTGACCCTATGTGAAATGAATAGCCTTGTGAGCCATCCACTTGTCTTGGTGCCCACCATATCCTGTGGCCTTTTTGGTTGTCTTCGCCCCCCTCACATCGATACATTGATTCCTTTTTCATTGTGTGTTCCACCACCAGGCTTTGTGCGGGCGCGGGGCGGCGGAGACATCCGCGACGTGAACCTGAACTCTGAGAACTGGTCAGTGGTGAAGGCAGCCCTGGTGGCCGGGATGTACCCCAACCTGATCCACGTGGACCGTGAGAGCTGCTCCCTCTCCGGGGCCAAGGAGAAGAGGGTCCGCTTCCACCCCACCTCCATCCTCAGCCAGCCACAGCCCCATAAGAAGGTAGCTAGCACACATCCTCTGTTCACCTACTTGACTTATTCCTTATTTAGCTCCTAGTGGAGCAAAGGGTCTTCTTCAGTGAACCCTGTTTAGGGCAGTTTTCTTAAAATCAGGTGCTTCCTGACTTCTCCATCTCTCTTTACTGTATGCTTACATTCAGTCCAAAACTATAATATACTCAAACCATTTTAACCCCACCCTGACTCTAAAAACATGTTTATACCTTTTCTCCATCTCTTAGATCCCCCCAGTCAATGGCCAGGTGGCGGCCGTCCAGTCCCTGCCCACCGATTGGCTGATCTATGATGAGATGACACGAGCCCATAGGATAGCTAGCATCCGCTGCTGCTCTGTGGTCTCCCCACTCACCGTAGCCATCTTCGGGGGCTGCGCCAAACTGCCCAGCACAGCCCTACAGGAACCTGCCATTCAGAAAGGTAGGGTTATCTAACTGAAGGAAACATCCTTCAGTTAGATAAGTCTTGCCTATATTTGCACTTAATATGTTGAAATCTGATGGTTCCAAAGAGACTCTTGTAAATATCACTCTCTGCCTGTATGGCCCTATGTGCCTGCTGTAGATGATGTGGTGAATGAGAGCAGTGACAGTGAGATGGAGGATCGCTCCACGGCCCACCTGGCTCAGATGAAGATCGACGAGTGGCTCAACTTCAAACTGGACCGAGAGGTGAGGACATAGCTTGGTTATTTTGCAGTGCTGATATGCTCTGTCTGTACTCAAAGGGCCCTTCAAGCAATACAACTGGGCATTTAATTTAAACAGCAGTTTTGCATCTTGTGCTCATCACCTTCCAGTGTTTCCCCTATATTAATTTAGCAGCGGTGGGCCCAGTGCAGTCAAACATGATTTTCCAGTTTTTTGTATAAGTATATTTCCACACTATGACGTTGGAATAGTACTGTGAAATTGTGAAAATGATAATGCCTTTTTAGTGTATGAGCTGTTTGAAAAGACATATCTTACACATTTTTGACTGCCCAGTGCAGATTTTCCTGTGTTTTTATATACAGTTCCAGTCAAATGTTTGGACATACCTACTCATTCCAGGGTTTTCCTTTATTTGTACTATTTTCTACATTGTAGAATAATAGTGAAGACATCAAAACTATGACATAACACATATGGAATCATGTAGTAACCAAAAAAGTGTTAAACAAATCAAAATATATTTTATACTTGAGATTCTTCAAAGTAGCCACCGTTTGCCTTGATGACAGCTTTGCACACTCTTGGCATTCTCTCAAAAAGCATCATGAGGAATGCTTTTCCAACAGTTTTGAAGGAGTTCCCACATATGCTGAGCACTTGTTGGCTGCTTTTCCTTCACTCTGCGGTCCAACTCATCCCAAACCAACTCAATTGGGTTGAGGTCGGGTGATTGTGGAGGCCAGGTCATCTGATGCAGCACTCCATCACTCTCCTTCTTGGTCAAATAGCCCTTACACAGCCTGGAGGTGTGTGTTGGGTCATTGTCCTGTTGAAAAACAAATTATAGTCCCACTAAGCGCAAACCAGATGGGATGGCGTATCGCTGCAGAATGATGTGGTAGCCATGCTGGTTAAGTGTGCCTTGAATTCTAAATAAATCACTGACAGTGTCACCAGCAAAGCACCATCACACCTCCTCCATGCTTTACGGTGGGAACCACACGCGGAGATCCGTTCACCTACTCTGTGTCTCACAAAGATGCGGCGGTTGGAACCAAAAATCTCAAATTTGGACTCATCAGACCAAAGGACCGATTTCCACTGATCTAATGTCTATTGCTCGTGTTTCTTGGCCCAAGCAAGTCTCTTCTTATTATTGGTGTCCTTTAGTAGTGGTTTCTTTGTAGCAATTCGACCATGAAGGCCTGATTCACGCAGTCTCCTCTGAACTGTTGATGTGTCTGTTACTTGAACTCTGTGAAGCATTTATTTGGGCTGCAATCTGAGGTGCAGTTAATTACCGATTTCTGAGGCTGGTAACTAATGAATTTATCCTCTGCAGCAGAGGTAACTCTGGGTCTTCCTTTCCTGTGGCGATCATCATGAGAGCCAGTTTCATCATAGCGTTTGATGTTTTTTGCGACTGCGCTTGAAGAAACTTTCAAAGTTCTTGACATTTTCCAGATTGACTGATCTTCATGCCTTAAAGTAATGATGGACTGTCGTTTCTCTTTGCTTACATGAGCTGTTCTTGCCATAATATGGATTTGGTATTTTACCAAATAGGGCTATCTTCTATATAACACCCCTACCTTGTCACAACACAACTTATTGGCTCAAATGCATTAAGAAGGAAAGAAATTCCACAAATTAACTTTTAACAAGGCACACCTGTTAATTGAAATACCTCATGAAGCTGGTTGAGAGAAAGCCAAGAGTGTGCAAAGCTGTCATCAAGGCAAAGGGTGGCTATTTGAAGAATCTCAAGTACAAAATATATATTTTGATTTGTTTAACACTTTTTTGGTTACTACATGATTCCATGTGTTATTTCATAGTTTTGATGTCTTCACTATTATTCTACAATCTAGAAAATAGTAAAAATAAAGAAAAACCCTGTAGGTGCGTCCAAACTTTTGACTGGTACTGTATATATTTCCACACGGAGGTTGGAATAATACTGTGAAATTGTAAAAATGATTATGCCCTTTTAACGTAAGAGCTGTTTGAAAGGACAGCTTGAAAATTCCAAAACTGTCATGGCATGGGGCTCCCATTGATTTTGTTATAATATTTGAGTTACTCAGATGGCTTATGCCTTGTTCTTATGCTATGGCAAAATGTGTAGAATTGCAGGGAATTAGCTATAAAACTGCATTTATTTATCTCAGCCATCAGCCCCATGACTTAATGTGTAGAATTGCAGGAAACTAGCTTTAAAATTAAGTGTTTCTCTCCACCCCATGGCAAAATGTGTAGAATTACAGGACATTTGCTTTAAAACATCTACATTTTGTCTCTGCTGCCAAGGCTATTAAAAATGTTGGCCGGAGATGGCACCGTTGGCCATGCCCACTACCACGCCCCCTGCTAACTTTGCCACCTCTGCTGAAAAAAATTGTAGGGGAAACTGCCTTCTTACCTGTATAACCCACTCTTCTTCTCCATCCCTCTGTCTGTCAGGTGGTGGGTCTGGTGTTCCAGCTGAGGCAGAAGTGGCACGGTCTGTTCCTGAGGAGGATCCGCTCCCCCTCCAAGCCCTGGTCTCAGCTGGATGAGAACACCATACGGGCCCTGGTGTCGGTCAGTAGGACACTGGCTTAAATTATGAAAGAAATACTGGAAATAACACCGTAAATGGGCCTGTAAACCTGGTAGCTGTACCACCTGGTACCTGTATCTGTCACTGACCCATACATCCCCATCCTGTCTCCAGGTGCTGGGGACTGAGGATCAGACTGCAGGGCTGCAGCAGCCCACAGGGATTGGCCAGAGGCCCCGGCCCATGTCCTCTGAGGAGCCACCCCAGACCTCATCCTGGAGGAACGCCAACAGCAGGAGGACCCCCGGCCCCACAGCCAGCCCCAACGAACTCCTCATCGCCACCCCATCACAAACAGCCACAGACAGGTGATGAGAGGGGGTTGGATGCGTCAGTATGGGAAATGGACCAACTACGATCAAAAGTTGTATCTCAGTATTCACAATGCCTTATAGGTTAACGAAGTATATCAATCTGTTAATTACGTTTTTGTCAATCTGATCTATATCCAGTTCCTGGCCAGTCCACTAACCCACCCAGACCTCCCTCCCCTCCCCTCCCCTCCCCTCCTCCAGGTCTTCCAGACTGTCCCCTGCCTCCATACTGTCCCCTGCCTCGGCCCTCCTGCAGCCCAAAGCCCCCCATGGCAGCAGGGACAAGGGCTCCAAGTTCCCCACAGATGACCACTCCTCCACCACCAAGTCTCCTGAATCGGCTTCACTCGGCCTCCACAGCCCCTGTGCCAGCCCCTCCCCCACTTCATCAGGAAAGGTACACAAATGACCAATATCTTTATTAGTACAGCTTTTGCTCCAGCAACGGTTGAAGTCATTTATCACAGTGTGTAAATCTAAATCTATCATAGTTTAACTCAATCGCTCCCTCAGTGCTCCAAGTCTCCATCCCCGCGGCCAGGAGGTGTGACGGTGCGTTACTTCATCATGAAGAGTAGCAACCTGAGGAACATTGACATCTCCCAGCAGAGAGGAATCTGGTCCACCACGCCCAGCAACGAGCTAAAACTCAACAGAGCCTTCCTGGAGAGCAGCCTGGTTTTCCTGGTCTTCTCTGTCCAGGGCTCCGGACATTTCCAGGTGTGTGTGTGTGTGTGCGTGTGCGTCTGTGGAAATGGAGAATAGCAGACTGTAACATGTCATTTTCGGCCTCTCAGGGCTATGCGCGGATGATGTCGGTCATCGGACAGGAGCCCTGTCAGGACTGGGGCTCCACAGGGCTGGGGGGGGTCTTCAGTGTGGAGTGGACCCGGAAGGAGATCCTGCCCTTCCAGTATGCCCAGCAGCTGCTCAACCCCTGGAACGACAACAAGAAAGTGCAGATCAGCAGAGACGGACAGGTGGGTTACCTAACATCAATACAGTCAGAACATCTCCACAGACCAGGACCAATATAGACAACTGAACAAAGAGATATGTTATGCTGCTAATATGGTCAAAACTCCCCTACAGACTACTGTCAAGATGATCTCACTATCTGAGGACAATAGAGCTTGCCAGCTTGTAATGCTAAACAACAGAAATTAGTTAGCATTATGCTCATGTAAGTCGCTCTGGATAAGAGCGTCTGCTAAATGACTAAAATGTAAATGTAAATCTACCTCTGGTTCGTTGGCCATTCCTATGAAGTCCTGTGTGGTTCAGTTGTTAGAGCATGGTGCTTGCAAAGCCAGGGTTGTGGGTTCGATTCCCACGGTGGACCAGTATGAAAAAAGGAAAATGTATGCACTTACTACTTTAAGTCGCTCTGGATAAGAGCGTCTGCTAAATTACTAAAAATGTAAAATGTCTATGGGATACATGCTGAAAATAAGGTCTAAGTTTAACACAGGCTTAGGAGATCTTATACGTTTTGTTCTATGAGATAATGTCAGTTAACATGAACTTTATGAATTATTAAGCCTTTTTGTGCTTGTTTTGAATACTTAAATGCTTCAAAATTCACAGAAAGTGATGTTAGCTGATGAAGATCATCTCATAGAACAAAACGTATAAGATCTCCTAAGCCTGTGTTTACCACAGACCTTATTTTCAGCGTTTATCCAAAAACCCTACAAAAAAAAAACATGAATATCCCAATAGGCTTTGGCCAACGAGCCATGGCAGAGTTCTCCTCCGTTAGTGCCTACAAAAAGACGCCATTACTATTGCACTCTATATTGTCAAGATGACCCCTCCGACAAACAACATTCAATATACAAAGACTAATTAAACAAACATACTAAAATGGCTTACATTTTAAGATTTCAAGTGAGATTACTTGAACTATGCACATACTGTATATTGCTACATACACTACATGACCAAAAGTATGTGGACACCTGCTCGTCGAACATCTCTTCCAAAATCATGGGCATTAATATGGAGTTGGTCCCCCCTTTGCTGCGATAACAGCCTCCACTCTTCTGGGAAGGCTTTCCACTAGATGTTGGAACATTGCTGCGGGGACTTGCTTCCATTCAGCCACAAGAGTATTAGTGAGGTCGGGCACCGATGTTGGGCGATTAGACCTGGCTCGCAGTCGGCATTCCAATTCATCCCAAAGGTGTTCAATGGGGTTGAGGTCAGGGCTCTGTGCAGGCCAGTCAAGTTCTTCCACACCGATCTCAACAAAATATTTCTGTATGGACCTCACTTTGTGCACGGGGGCATTGTCATGCTGAAACAGGAAAGGGCCTTCCCCAAACTGTTGCCACAAAGTTGGAAGCACAGAATTGTCTAGAATGTCATTGTATGCTGTAGCGTTAAGATTTCCCTTCACTGAAACTAAAGGGCCTAGCCCGAACCATGAAAAACAGCCCCAGACCATTATTCCTCCTCCACCAAACTTGCATTGGGATAGGTAGCGTTCTCCTGGCATCCGCCAAACCCAGATTTGTCCATCGGACTGCCAGATGGTGAAGCGTGATTCATCACTCCAGAGAACGCGTTTCCACTGCTCTAGAGTCCAATGGCGGCGAGATTTACACCACAATGCTGACGCTTGGCATTGCGCATGATGATCTTAGGCTTGTGTGCGGGTGTTCGGCCATGGAAACCCATTTCATGAAGCTTGTGATGAACAGTTCTTGTGCTGACGTTGCTTCCAGAGGCAGTTTGGAACTCGGTAGCGAGTGTTGCAACCAAGGAAAGATGATTTTTACATGCTACGCGCTTCAGCACTCGCCGGTCCCGTTCTGTGAGCTTGTGTGGCCTATCACTTTGCGGCTGAGCCGTAATTGCTCCTAGACATTTCCACTTCACAATAACAGCACTTACAGTTCACCGGGGCAGCTCTAGCAGTGCAGAAATTTTACGAACTGACTTGTTGGAAAGGTGGCATCCTATGATGGTGCCACATTGAAAGTCACTGAGCTCTTCAGTAAGGTCATTCTACTGCCAATGTTTGTCTATGGAGATTGCATGGCTGTGTGCTCGATTTTATACACCTGTCAGCAACGGGTGTGGCTGAAATAGCCGAATCCACTAATTTGAATGGGTGTCCACATACCTTTTGTGTATATATAGTGTAGCTCATTTCCATCTTTGGTCTGTATATTTCTATGACTGGAATGGAACTATTTTTTCCCCCATCTCACTGCCCCTCACTACACCTCTCCTCTCTCTCTCTGGTTCATGTAGGAGGTGGAGCCTCAGGCTGGAGGCCAGCTGCTGCTGCTGTGGGAGAGACTCTCAGGGAAACCATAGCAGCTACCACAGCAACACGAGGTACAACAGGCCCCATCTTTATCATCAGATAACCACAGGTTACACAAAATGTGACTGCAGAAATATAATTTGCACAGTGTTTAAGGAAATCTGACAAAATAACTGCTCACTCTTGGATAGTTCCATTTCTTAATTTAAAATGCACCAAACTATAGTTTAATTTTACGCAGCCTTGACCTGTTCTTTTGCTATGCCCACTTGATTCTTTTTTATTAAATACCATTACCAGTTGGCAATGTGGTAATTACATGTATTTCCTTTACCTATGAGAGATTGCACTGTTTGGACTGACCTTGAGGACCTCACCATTTGACTTGGCTATGTAGTATTATAACAGATCGAAGGCAGCATTATAACAGATCGAGGGCTAGTTTTGTTCCTGAATGTGTTTTGAACCACTTCTGTACCCACTTCTTTGTCAGTGGTCCAGTGGCTTTTTTTTTTGTAACTGAAGTTCATGTTCTGAAAGTTGTTCAGCTTTTCAGATGCAATATTGTTATTATGTTCATGTTCAAGAATGTCTAAGTGCAGAAAGATGTGTTTACATGAAGTGACCTCATGAGAGAAGCTCTGTTCCGTTTTGTTTTTAATAATCCGGATAATACAGTATATAAGGAGACTGGCATCTACCCTAACTCACAGTGAAGGATATGGGACTATGGAAGAGAGAAAGTGTACAGTGAAATGTAATGATTGGGACTATTAGTAAGGAATCGTGTCCCGTATGTCTTTTCAATGCTTCTCACAGTACATATGAGTTTCATGTACCATAGCAGTCCATGGCACACAATGTGTTGGAATGTTGTGTTAACATCTTTGAAATGCGTGTCACTGCAGTCGCCCACTGAGTGTACAAAACATTAGGAACACCTTTCTAATATTGAGTTGCACCCCCTTTTGCCCTCAGAACAGCCTCAATTTGTCAGGGCATGGACTCTACAAGGTGTCGAAAGCATTCCACAGGGATGCTGGCCCATGCTGACTCCAATGCTTCCCACAGTTGTGTCAAGTTGGCTGGATGTCCTTTGGGTAGTGGACCATTCTTGATACACACGGGAAACTATTGAGTGTGAAGACACTTAAATATTTTGTCTTTCCCATTCACCTTCTGAATGGCACACATACACAATCCATGTCTCAATTGTCTCAAGGCTTAAAAATCTTTCTTTAACCGGTCTCCTGCCCTTCATCTACACTGATTTGAAGTGGATTTAACAAGTGACATCATAAAGGGATCATAGCTTTCCCCTGGGTTCACCTGGTCAGTCTGTCATGGTGTCGTGTAAAGAGCAGGTGTTCCTAATGTTTTGTACACTCAGCGTATAACCTTGAACTGTAGCTAAGTTGTGCCTGGTGAGACCTTACTAGAGGTCATGTCTTTCTCTTTCAGTCTTGGTGTCAACGATCCAAATGTTTGTGTTTTCATTTCAACTGATCTGTGATCGTTTGTAATTATTTTTGTACGTTTTAATAAACTAAAATTTTGGATATGAAATGTTCAACTGGGTAGTTTTTTGTATCGGTTCATGTTATCCCTGGTAAAGCAGGGGGTTAAATATTACACAATTGACTGACAAGTATGTGTTCATCTGATTCATTTAAGATATAGATAAAGACTTTATCAATAACCTGTCAGCTTTTTTATACATCCACATTGCAGTATTACCTGAAAAGGATAGTTCACCCTAAAATCAGATTATATGGTGCCAAATCTTTCCTACCTATGTGGTATTCCAGACTGTTGCATTAAAAAAAATTGTCCATAGGAGTGCAAATCAATTCATGAATTCACTGGAATTTAGACTGAGTTATTGGCACCAACCCTGACAAGAACCTTTTGATTTTGTGGTGAACAATCCCTATAAAGATGCTGTTTGCCTATTACTGTACCTCTCAGTAAGTCATAGGAAAAACACATTTCAACAGTGCAAGAAAATATTTATTTGCTACATATTTACATTCCTTCCACCCTTAGTGGATTGTACAATCCATATTTGAGTTGAAGCATTATAAATGACAACTTACTGAAGGCTACTATGCACACAGTAAAGATTCATGTACTAGAGCTTATCGTTTTTTCTTATGCAGCAAGCCCACTCTTCCTCTCCTGTGTGTGTCCTGTTGTATGTGAAAGATGTGTGTATGCTGTGTTAGATCGTTTATTTTTTTCAGTAGTAGTGAATGTGAAACTGATCTAGGCTCTATTCTGGGTGTGTGTTCAGGTGAGGGATGGCCAGTGGTTGGTTACTGATGTCTATCTCTGCTGGTGGCATGCAGCATCCACTGCTGCAGGTCTCCTGCCAAACCTCCCATCAATGAACTGTTCTGCTCGCTAGGTGGCTGACGTTTACTGTCCTCTAGGCAGTCTGGATCCAGTAGACAACTCTCTGTAGAAATAAGAAAGAACTTAATCATATAGTAGACAAAACATCAATATGGATTTTTTTTGTATTACTATGAACTGAAGTGTTACCTCACCAACTAGTGGATGATGCAAAATGGTATATAGGCAAAAAGATCTGGGTTCAAGTATTTACACAATAAGTCACCTCTTACTAGTAAAACCAGTAAAATCACTAATATCACATCGGTTTCAAGCTCACCTCTCCATTTACTGTCTTTATCAAGTCCAGCAGACAGACAGAGGCTAGGGCTAACAAAACAAGAGGGCTGTCTTACCTGCATCACAGCAGACCCCAGGTGCAGCACAGTGTCCCTCCTCAGAGCCACACACTCTTCCTCCGGCCTGGCAGGGGGAGGGCAGGTAGTTCTCCTCCACACAACTAGCTGCCTCTGGGGAGCCCACGTAGCAGCCCATCCCTTCCCCACAGCAGATACTGGGGCCAAAGCAGAGGCCCCTGTCCCCGGGGCCACAAGACATGCACTGAAAATGGAAGGATCCTTTGTTAATCGCTGTGTGTAGAAGCGCAATTACGCACGACTAAAGCTTATCGGGAAACAACACCGCTGATTAGCCTACTGTGTTTCAGTTTTTGAAATTAATAGTAAGCTATCTAGCCTATTTTTATATAAGATTCAATACCGCAAGCATGAGCAAGAAGTCACATGAAGGACGATGTCGCCCAAAAATATCGTTAGGTTACATTTTGCGCAATGAATGCCTCTGGCAGAGCTCATTTGTAGGCTATTCACATTAAGCTGATGTGATGCTTATCTGTAAGAATTATTTTATTTTCGTGAACAACGGAACAGAATTAATAGGCTACTTAATTTCAAACCAATGGATTATTTGCACCAATAGGCGTAAAGTTTTCTTAAAACAACAAAGCACTCACTACCTTCCAGAACAACCAAATTAAAACCAACTGTTAAAATTATTGGGAACAAAACTGAATAACTTTCCTTCGAAAACAATATTTTTCCATCGAAAAATAACTTACCTGTCTTTGCAGATCAGGAAAAGAGCGCTTCCCGCCTCGCGGACAGTTCTGGATGTAGCATGCAGAGGAGAGCGCGAGGAGCCCCAGGACGCATAGCAGTGGAATTGTAGAATCTGGCATCTTGTTCAATGTAAAGTGCTTCGTCCAATTTGTGGCTACGGCTACAACTGAACTCTTTCAAACGGCTCGTTTTTTTTTTGAATGACTAAGAACATTCAGTTTTTTTATAGGGATCGTCCAAGTTGATAAAGCGTATGCTTGGCGCCCACGTCATCACATAATTTGCATCTCCCCACGGTGATCACGGCCAATGTCCGATCTGATCTCTGATAATTCAACTGTCAAAATTAGGCTAATCCCTCTCCCATTTGATTAAAGAAAGACTAATTAGAATTGACCAATGACACTGGTAAATTAGATGAATAAGACTGACACTGTCTGTCTATATACTTCAATGAGTTGTCTGGAGAGCCTATCAACGGTCAGGTTATTGCCTAGACCTATATGAAATGATGTGACACCATGGACATTCCAAGCATATGTATTACAAAGAAATATAACAATTTCATTCCATATCATGCCAATGACATCAATAACTGTCTCTAAAAACACATCCTAAACCTGTATTTCTATAAAATAGACATAAAGATAATTTGTAAGTGTCTCAACTCATTTTAGGTCATGCAAGTGGTCTCCCCTTAATTAACCGTTTTCATCCCAATCGGACAAGAGACTGAGAAGAGGGGTGGCAATGTTAAAAGAGAAAGAAAGAACAGAAATAGTGAGTGATGGAGAAATGTTTGACTAAATGTGAAACAAAATGTGTGACATTGATCCAGAGTGATGTGCTTGTGACAGGTTATTAGACAGACAGGCAGACACAGAGAGAGAGAGAAAGAGAGAGCAAGCATTGTAAGACCCAGAGCGATGAGCTGCATCAGAAAACTTAAATTTTGTTTATGGCACATCAAGCAGGACCTCTGAACATGAGCTGAAGAAGCTGTCAGTCCTTTACAGCGATGCCACGGCTAATTGTTCTGAATATTTATGACTGTTACACTAAACCAGCTGTTCGTATGCGAGGCAGCAAACAAAATGGAGCAACAGTGAGAAGTCATGGGGAGCCTTCAAATGGATGGAGCAAAAATAACAATATCTACCCCCACCCCAATGGCTGTACGGAAATGATGTAATGTCACAATCACAGCCAGTGCAACTAGTTGGAAGAGGAAACAGGATTCCCAATGATATTGTTACAATAGCCTACAATGGTGCAGCTTGGCACACATTTCTTAGACTGACCAATTATTCCATACATAGTCTACTGTAGAGCTATGGCAGTGGTGGGGGAACTGGGAAAGAGACAACAATTCTGAAGTAACAATCGTTCACAGTATATAGCCAGGTTTCCATCCAATTGGCAACAGATTTTCATGCGAATATTCTAAAATCCACATAAAGAAAATATGCTCATTTTCCCACCATCGGTGTTTCCACCAAACAGACTTGTTGCATGATGGCGTAGAGAAAACAACGTTTTCTTTTTCGTTTAAAAGCTTTCATGTACCGAATACAAATCTAAAGTTCAATGTGTTTCCATCGCATTTTCAACTCTACCGATAATTTTGTCACAAAAACGGTTGCATTAAATAGCAAATGTGCGTACTCTGGTTTTGGCTCTAGCCAACAGCTCGCAGATACGGTAAACTAGTCTACATGAGATTATTATGGATAAGCGAGAGAATAATTTTATTTGTCAACCGGCAGTCAAGCATCGATCATCATGTCACCAGAATCATACCCTCGATATTTATTGCAAGGAGCATCAAGATCACCGTGCATCATAAATGTTTTAATCTGTAGCCTAATAAAACTGCATGGTTTCCCGAGTCGTAGTGGGAGTAACATGCAACATATCATTAGGTGACTCCAAATTTACTTCGATATGATGGTTATTATATAAATATTTGCGCATAAAGGCGTTTCCACCGCCATTTCTTGCATAGTTCATTTTACCTCTCACAAAAAGATCCCACCCATGTCGAACGAATAAATTATCTGTAGGCATTTATACAATTGTACCTAAACGTCTTGTTTCCATCACAGCTGTCATGATTTTTGTAACTGTAGGACTTTACTCGCATAAAAGCTGTAGATAGAAACATGGTTTATGATAATAAATACCTTGAAATAAACCTTGAAACCAATATCAGTTGGACATGACATCGACAGATGGAGCAGGGAGAAAATAAGCTACAGCTAGTGTGAGGTTTTGAACACGACCATGTTTATGCAGTGACATTTTACACGTTTTTATTTAGGAATAAATCAAGCCATTGGAAATTCTAATGGGCCTTTCTAAATGAGTGTTAATTCTCAGTGTCCTAACAGGTGACTTGCGTATCGTACTGGCGTTGGAATAGTACATTCTCAATAAGAATCTAGTCAGAGGAGAAGTGACGAACAATGCATCAAGACCACCTCTGAAGAGGGTGGTCTATAGCTCCGTTTATACATGTGGTTAACATGCATCCTACATCCCAAGCTGGTCTGTTTACACTTATAAGATCACAATGCGTCTTTTAGTCGTTTACACATGTCAAAAAATGTGGGCACAATCAGAATGTGGACAGGATCAAATCAAAATCTAATCAAATTTTATTGTTTCTAGCTACAACAGTGCAGTAATACAGAACAATACACACAAATCCCCCAAAATAAAAATATCAAGAAATATCAGAACGAGCAATGTCAGAGTCCAGAAAATAAATATAAATGTATATGATGGTGTGTATAGACAATATGGACAGTATATTAATAGAAAAGGTGGGTACAGCAGCAGATATATAGGATGAGCCTTGACTGGAATACAGTATATCAAATACAATTTTATTTGTCACATGCGCAGAATACAACAGTGAAATGCTTACTTACAAGCCCTTAACCAACAATGCAGTTTTAAGAAAAATAAGTGTTAAGTAAAAAATAGATAAGTAAAAAAATAAAAAAATAAGAAAAATAGAAAAATAACAAATAATTAAAGAGCAGCAGTAAAATAACAGTAGTGAGGCTATATACAGGGGGTATTGGTACAGAGTCAATGTGAGCGGGCACAGGTTAGTCGAGGCAATTGAGGTAAGATGTACATGTGGGTAGAGGTAAAGTGATTATGCATAGATAATAAACAGAGAGTAGCAGCAGCGTAAAAGAGGGGGACAATGCAAATAGTCCGGGTAGCCATTTGATTAGCTGTTCAGGAGTCTTATGGCTTGCGGGTAGCAGCTGTTAAGAAGCCTTTTGGACCTAGACTTGGCGCTCCGGTAACGCTTGCTGTGCGGTAGCAGAGAGAACAGTCCATGACTAGGTTGGCTGGAGTCTTTGGCCATTTTTAGGGCCTTCCTCTGACACCGCCTGGTATAGAGGTCCTGGATGGCAGGAAGCTTGGCCCCAGTGATGTACTGGGCCGTATGCACTACCCTCTGTAGTGCCTTGCGGTCGGAAGCCAAGCAGTTGCCATACCAGGTGGTGATGCTACCAGTCAGGATGCTCTCGATGGTGCAGCTGTATAACCTTTTGAGGATCTGAGGACCCATGCCAAATCTTTTCAGTCTCCTGAGGGGGAATAGGCTTTGTCGTGCCCTCTTCACGACTGTCTTGGTGTGTTTGAACCATGATAGTTTGTTGGTGTAGTGGACACCAAGGAACTTGAAGCTCATATGAAGTGGGTAAAACAGTATGTAAACATGATTAAAATGACCAGTATTCAATTACTATGACACATAGGGCTGCAGCTTTGATGCACCTCTACTGTCTCCGCCTTCTACATGGTAGCGTGGTGAACAGGCCGTGGCTTGTGTGGCTGAGATCCTTGATTATGTTCTTGGCCTTCCTGTGACACCAGGCACTGTAGATGTCCTGGAGAGCAGACAGTGTGCCCCCTGTGATGCGTTGGGCTGACCGCACCACCCTCCGGAGAGTGCTGCGGTTGCGGATGGTGCAATTGCCATACCAGGCGGTGATACAGCCCGACAGGATGTTCTCAATGGTGTATCTGTAATTCGTGAGGGTCTTAAGGACCATGCCAAATTTCTTCAGCCTCCTGAGGTTGAAGAGGCGCTGTTGTGCCTTCTTCACCAAACTGATCAGGCAACATGGTCTCAGAGCATTTCGTATTATTCTGTACGTAAATCCAAGTCACTCCATTTAGTATGATATGTCACGTTTCGTATGGTATGTGTTAATTTGTGGATGTCCATCATCCATTTCGTATGATAGGCTACAAATGATAATTTGTATGATATGTTACGAATTGCAATTCGTACAATACAGTTGAAGTCGGAAGTTTACATACACCTTAGCCAAATACATTTAAGCTCAGTTTTTCACAATTCCTGACATTTAATCCTAGTAAAAATTCCCTGTCCAACTTTGGAAGTATGCTTGGGGTCATTGTCCATTTGGAAGACCCATTTGCAACCAAGCTTTAACTTCCTGACTGATGTCTTGAGATGTTGCTTTAATATATACAAATAATTTTCCTTCCTCATAATGCCATCTATTTTGTGAAGTGCACCAATCCCTCCTGCAGCAAAGCACCCCCACAGCATGATGCTGCCACCCCCGTGCTTCACAGTTGGGATGGTGTTCTTCGGCTTGCAAGCACCCCCTTTTTCCTCCAAACATAACGATGGTCATTATGGCCAAACAGTTCTATTTTTGCTTCATCAGACCAGAGGACATTTCTCCAAAAAGTATGATCTTTGTCCCCATGTGCAGTTGCAAACCGTAGTCTGGCTTTTTTATGGCAGTTTTGGAGCAGTGGGTTCTTCCTTGCTGAGCGGCCTTTCAGGTTATGCCGATATAGGTCTCGTTTTACTGTGGATATAGATACTTTTGTACCTGTTTTCTCCAGCATCTTCACAAGGTCCTTTGCTGTTGTTCTGGGATTGATTTGCACTGTTCGCACCAAAGTACGTTCATCTCTAGGAGACAGAACGCGTCTCCTTCCTGAGCTTGTATGACAGCTGCGTGGTCCCATGGTGTTTATACTTGCGTACTATTGTTTGTACAGATGAACGTGGTACCTTCAGGTGTTTGGAAATTGCTCCCAAGGATGAACCAGACTTGTGGAGGTCTACAAATTTTTTTCTGAGGTCTTGGCTGATTTCTTTTGATTTTCCCATGATCTCAAGAAAAGAGGCACTGAGTTTGAAGGTAGGCCTTGAAATATATCCACAGGTACACCTCCAATTGACTCAAATTATGTCAATTAGCCTATCAGAAGCTTCTAAAGCCATGACATCATTTTCTGGAATTGTCCAAGCTGTTTAAAGGCACAGTCAACTTAGTGTATGTAAACTTCTGACCCACTGGAATTGTGATACAGTGAATTATAAGTGAAATAATCTGTCTGTAAACAATTGTTGGAAAAATACCTGTGTCATGCACAAAGTAGATGTCCTAACCGACTTGCCAAAACTATAGTTTGTTAACAAGACATTTGTGGAGTGGTTGAAAAATGAGTTTTAATGACTCCAACCTAAGTGTATGTAAACTTCCGACTTCAACTGTATGTTACGAATTTGCAAAATGTATGATATGTTACGAATTCCAATTTGTTGTGGCTAACGTTAGCTAGGTGGCTAGGAGGATAACGCTAACATTAGCTAGCTGGCTAACGTTAGCTTTAGGGGTTAGGGTTAGGGGTTAAGGTTAGGGTTAAGGTTAGGAGTTAGGTTAAAGGGTTAAGGTTAGGGTTAGCTAAAAGGGTTAAAGTTAGGGGAAGGGTTAGCTAACATGCTAAGTAGGTGCAAAGTAGCAAAAAAATAGTCTAGTCTATGCAACCAGTCTGGATCAGGACAAAGGACGCATGTTAGAACCAGGTATAAACAGGGCTTCTGAGCATGCTTGTGTTAATGTGCCTGTGTGTGTGTGTGTGTGTGTATGAGTGAGAGAGTGGGAGACACTTATTGTACAGCACTTATGCGCATCTGACAGAAACCTTGGTGACATCACAAGCTTTGATGCTAATTCATGCTACAGCCTATCATGCTGACACCCTTACATTTCCCCCTTTGTTTTAACTGAAAATAAAAAATAAAAAATGCCCTAATTCTTTCAAAAGTTCTTCAAGAAAGTATGAGTAAAATGTATTGATATACCTTATAAAATAACAATGACATAACGTTTTTATTTTCTTCAAAACATTAAATCAACCTATTTTTCCTGCACTTTATCATGGTTTTCACAATTAGTTGTCTATCATGAGGCCCTGTGATTGAAATGATTCACTCTAAATGAAAACGAGATTTAGTTACACAGTATTTGTTTCTGAACTTTGCAAACAAACACTTCTATAACTCACTCCACATCCTTTAGTGACTGACTTTATGTCATAATGGCACACTTAATTTTTATTTGACAGTCCACTTAGCAGGACCAGTGACATCTGGCGCACATCCTCTGCTTTGAGAAGTATTTAGTCTTTTATTAGGATCCCCATTAGCTGTTGCCAAGGCAGCAGCTACTCTCCCTGTGGCCCAAACAGAAATAAAACATTACATCATACACAACGTTGCTCCATTATTACATCACAATTTTACAATACATTACTAAGAATAATGTGTGGCTGTGTGTAGAGTGTGTGTGTGTTAGAGTGGGTGTATGTGTGTGTTTCTTCACAGTCCACGTTGTGCCGTGAGGTGATGTTTTATCTGTTTTTTTAAATCTGATTTTATTGCTAGCTTGAGTTACCTGAGGTGGGAGTGAGTTCCATGTCTGGCTCTATATAGTACTGTGCGTTTCTTAGCCTCTGTTCTGGACAGAGACGTCTGCAGCATGTCTTGTGGGGTATGTACACTGGCGTAGCACACCCCCTGTGTGTTAACTGATTGAACATGAGCTTTGGGGGCCCCTTTGCTCGTGGTAACATTGCTACATTTTACATCGGCTACATGAACCACGCTAGCTCCGTTCATCATAGTTTGTCAACATTGTTACATCCTACTCGCATTACTGGTTAACCATAGTTAAAGAGTCACAAAGACACAGTTAGAGGTTTAGTCCAAGCATTTCTTATTTTGTTAAAGCTTCCACCTCACTGCACAACGCGGACTGTGAAGAATGGGACCGCCGAATACGTACGTAGTGCGTAAAAATCGTCTGTCTTCGGTTGCAACACTCACTACCGAGTTCCAACGTGCCTATAGAAGCAATGTCAGCACAGTAACTGTTCGTCGGGAGCTTCATGAAATGGGTTTCCATGGCCGAGCCTAAGATCATCATGCGCAATGCCAAGCGTCGGCTGGAGTGGTGTAAAGCTGGCTGCCATTGGACTCTGGAGCAGTGGAAACGCGTTCTCTGGAGTGATGAATCACGCTTCACCATCTGGCAGTCTGACGGGCGAATCTGGGTTTGGCGGATGCCAGGAGAACGCTACCTGCCCCAATGCATAGTGCCAACTGTAAAGTTTGGTGGAGGAGGAACAATGGTCTGCGGCTGTTTTTCATGGTTCGGGCTAGGCCCTTTAGTTCCAGTGAAGGGACATCTTAACACTACAGCATACAGTGACATTCTAGACGATTCTGTGCCTCCAACTTTGTGGCAACAGTTTGGGGAAGGCCCTTTCCTTGTTTCAGCATGACAATGCCCCCGTGCACAAAGCGATGTCCATACAGAAATGGTTTGTCGAGATCGGTGTGGAAGATCTTGACTGGCCTGCACAGAGCCCTGACCTCAACCCCATCGAACACCTTTGGGATGAATTGGAAAGCCGACTGCGAGTCAGGCCTAATTGCCCAACATCAGTGCCCGACCTCACTAATGCTCTTGTGGCTAAATGGAAGCAAGTCCCCGCAGCAATGTTCCAACATCTAGTGGAAAGCCATCCCAAAAGAGTGGAGGCTGTTATAGCAGCAAAGGGGGGACCAACTCCATATTATTAACCATGATTTTGGAATGAGATGTTCGACAAGCAGGTGTCCACATACTTTTAGTCATGTAGTGTATGTGTTGTGATAATTGCGTTGTTTGCTCTATAACCTGTTAGTTCATATGCCCTGTGACCGTGATATATGCCTAAGGCCGAGACAATAAGAAGACACAGTCGCAGAATAAATTCAACAACACCTTTGTTTCATCACAAAACCGTAGAGCAACCTCTGTCCGGTGAAGTCAACAAAGCATATTGCATGTAACAAACAGTTACATGACCTACAGCATGGTCAAGAAAGTTAATGTTTCCGACATTTTCGGACTTCTAAACAAATATTGATTTAGAACCACGGAGAGTTACTGCAAGTCGCAAAGAAAACAGGAGCTGCCTTCACTATTCCAGCACCATTTCAACTTCAACATTTCAACATCATCAAAGCTCCTATGCTTAGTCTAATACAGTGACAACTAAAAGATACCAAAAACTATTTAGTCCAGTCAACGTAAACTAAATATCATGTGGCTGTCCATGGTTCTGATTTGTGTGTGTGTGTTCGTGCAAGTAGAAAAACATGTTGGCTCACCCTACTCATCCTCCTCTTTCATGTTGACGAAACGGTCTATGATACTGTCATACAGTACACGCTTTCATTTTTTGTTGTCCTAGGTTACCTGGCTAAAATGCTTGCTCGCTAGCCTAACTTCCTTTCATGGGCAACGTTAACTAGTTAACATTAGCCTTCTACATCTAGCTACATGTTGAACTTCCATCCTCTCAGGCCAGGGGCACAATGTATTTTATGGCTGGATTAGAATTGCCGTTATAATTATTGGCCAGTACGGAGAATTAAGTTGGAGAATTAAGTCCAAATCCCTATCTCCATCAATGGCTAATTTAGGAAAGGGCCAATTTTAGCTAGCTAGCTAGCCACCTGAGGACAACAACACAACGAGATGTAACAATTCAAGTTGTTTCTGTCGATTACGTATTTCTCCTGTGATAGGAGTGAAGCCAAATCCAAACTTGCTTCCCTTAACACTTTTTTTTTGGTGCGCCAGGACCATTCACAGTTGAGCTCACTCAGTTTAGCTCAACGCTGATTGGCTATTATTTTATACTTTTCTTTATCAAGGAAGGCCAAATGCTCGCCGGCTTCCCTTGCATTCAATGCTTCGGGCGGCAACTATGTCATACTCTTTATGACCAGACCGCATCAGATAGATCACTGCACCTGTACACAGCCCATCTGAAATTAGCCCACCCAACTACCTCATCCCTATATTGTTATTTATTTTGCTCTTTTGCACCCCAGTATCTCTATTTGCACATAATCTCTTGCACATCTAGCATTCCAGTGTTAATACTATTGTAATTATTCTGCACTATAGCCTATTTATTGCCTTACCTCCATAACTTGCTACATTTGCACACACTGTATATATATTTTCTGTTGTATTTCTGACTTTATGTTTTTTACCCCATATGTAACTCTGTGTTGTTTTTATTGCACTGCTTTGCTTTATCTTGGCCAGGTCGCAGTTGTAAATGAGAACCTGTTCTCAACTGGCTTACCTGGTTAAATAAAGGTGAAATAAATAAATTTAAAAAATCAGATAGATGGCTTACACATACAGAGACAGAGGGCCGCTGTTTCGCTCACTCGGATGCTTTCTCCGGTGAGATACATTCAGCCTCTTGCGAATTGAAGGAAAATTATGACAACACAGAGAGAAGAAAGATAAATCATTTTATGTTTTTTCCTTGGTCAATTTTTTGGGGAAGCCTGGCTTCCATGAATACACACCACTGTATGTACAGTATGTAATTAAAAGTCTAATTAAAGTTGCGCATAGGCTATCACGTCGACATGTAGGCTAATTATTTATGTACATTTACATACACTTATGTTTTTCTTAACAGAATAGCTAGTGTTTTTTGTTTTTTAAATCTATTTAATTGGCTATTTTGGTTAATGGACTTGGTGCCCTAGCACAGTGGTTCCCAAACCATTGGGCGTCTATTACCAGAATGCTAACAAAATTAGCAGATGTAATAGTGAATTTCAACGGAGGCTACTAGCTAAATGTGCTAACGAGAGCAAACGAAAACAAACTAATTGCAAAGACCGGCAATCCCGCTCATAAAGATATATATACAGTGAGGGAAAAAAGTATTTGATCCCCTGCTGATTTTGTACGTTTGCCCATTGACAAAGAAATGATCAGTCTATAATTTTAATGGTAGGTTTATTTGAACAGTGAGAGACAGAATAACAAAGAAAAAATCCAGAAAAACGCATGTCAAAATTTTTATATATTTATTTGCATTTTAATGAGGGAAATAAGTATTTGACCCCTCTGCAAAACATGACTTAGTACTTGGTGGCAAAACCCTTGTTGGCAATCACAGAGGTCAGACGTTTCTTGTAGTTGGCCACCAGGTTTGCACACATCTCAGGAGGGATTTTGTCCCACTCCTCTTTGCAGATCTTCTCCAAGTCATTAAGGTTTCGAGCCTGACGTTTGGCAACTCGAACCTTCAGCTCCCCTCCACAGATTTTCTATGGGATTAAGGTCTGGAGACTGGCTAGGCCACTCCAGGACCTTAAAGTGCTTCTTCTTGAGCCACTCCTTTGTTGCCTTGGCCGTGTGTTTTGGGTCATTGTCATGCTGGAATACCCATCCACGACCCATTTTCAATGCCCTGGCTGAGGGAAGGAGGTTCTCACCCAAGATTTGACGGTACATGGCCCTGTCCATCGTCCCTTTGATGCAGTGAAGTTGTCCTGTCCCCTTAGCAGAAACCCCCCCAAAGCATAATGTTTCCACCTCCATGTTTGATGGTGGGGATGGTGTTCTTGGGGTCATAGGCAGCATTCCTCCTCCTCCAAACACGGCGAGTTGAGTTGATGCAAAAGAGCTCAATTTTGGTCTCATCTGACCACAACACTTTCACCCAGTTCTCCTCTGAATCATTCAGATGTTCATTGGCAAACATCAGATGGGCATGTATATGTGCTTTCTTGAGCAGGGGGACCTTGCGGGCGCTGCAGGATTTCAGTCCTTCAAGATCCTCCCGTGTAGTTCTGGGCTGATTCCTCACAGTTCTCATGATCATTGCAACTCCACGAGGTGAGATCTTGCATGGATTTTTTTGTTGTTATTCTGTCTCTCACTGTTCAAATAAACCTACCATTAAAATTATAGACTGATCATTTCTTTGTCAGTGGGCAAATGTACAAAATCAGCAGGGGATCAAATACTTCTTTCCCTCACTAGGTAGGAGCTACCGAATGTCATTTTTGGTGAGTTTGGACATTTACAAGCGAATTGGAACAAGAGACATTGTGCAAATGAACAAAGTTTTGATGCATGCTTGTCTGAAGGAAGAACAGTACTGGCTCTGGAGCAGCATGTGTATGCTACACCTGTGTCTGTGTAGAGTCTGGAGTCAATAGGGCAACGGACCTGCCTGCTCTGCTCTGAGGGGAGAGGAGAGGAGAAGATGGGCCGAGAACAGAGAGGAGAAAAATGCAAGGAAATCAAGATGGTGGCAACTGTACAAATAACTCATCCAAAGGGCTTTTGACTTCTCAAACATGGCAGAAAGCTAACACAATATGATGCCCCGTCACCTTATTAATTCAGCCACATGCAGATTAACTAGCAAATTCAATTTAGGGCTCGCGTTAATGCAGAATTCTGCGCTTTTCACGCAGGAAAGAAAGATAAAACGCATAAGAAATATCTTGCTGCGTTTTGTAAATGCAGATGTAAAATGCTTCTTATTGTAATTTCTGCTTGGCATCAGACTAATTTCGTGCTTCAGTTGCACTTCACTCAGATGATAAATCATGAACTGGCATTATTATCAGCAGACAGCGCTCTGACTGATGTGTAGCTACTTCTCTCCAGTACTTTTCTCAGTTAAGCCAGCCTACTTTTCTCCAGTAAAATGCAAGATTAACTTTAGGCAAAACATTAACGATAAACATTATAAATATGATGGCCATGCATCGTTTTTGCAAAAAATACCTTGCTTTTTCAATGTAAGCTCATTTACTTGTGTGGCTGCCAGCCAAATAGTGTTGCACTCATGTTGTCATCTGATAAAAATGAAGCTATTTTCTACCGAATGTGTTGCACTAATGTATTTTCTGTGAAGGAAAACTATAGTACGTCCCTGATCACTCTATTGAAGCAAAAAAACACTGTTCACTTTCAATATAAAAAGCGACCCCTGTCAATACACAGCTGGACTCACCTGCTCCCTCTTTTTCTCCCATTGTGCTATTTACAAACAAACACGTGACTGGCTCAACTGTTCTGGGAAACTATGGTAAGCTTCATAATGTAAAATAATGTTACAAGTGAAATGAAGAACGCAATCTGCTTTATCTCCTAAAGTATTGCACAGGTTGACAGCAGGTATTTACTTAAAAAGTAGCTACAAATATTAAAATGTATTGTAAAACTTCACAGAAATAGTTTCAACGGTATTGACAGTATTGAAAAACCATTCCCTGGCTATTTCCAAATACCACGGTATAGGGTATATACGGTATACCGCCCAAGCCTAGTAGTTTGTGAGCTAGAATATGATCATCCTGACAGTCTGAGGCAGGGTGCTCTGCAATAATCATACACCAACTATTGACAGGGATAACGTGGAATTTCTTATTTGTCAGTATGAATGCAATTTGTGGGTCCTGCCTTGATGACTGTATTAGATTTACACTACTTGTCCTATAGATTTTTGTAGTCAAATTATAACTTGGAATAAACTGAAAGCTAAAACGCTCCTTGTCCCGGAATGACATGCTAGCTAGTGATAAAGCTAGCTATCTGTTCCTGCTAGCTAGCAACAGATCTACTTGTTGTAACTAGCTAGCTACTTTACTAAGGTTGTGGTGTTCTACGTTGGGAGTCATTTTACAGCTTGCATTGATGGTATCACTTTTCTATAACTAAATAGTTAGATAACAAATAAAAAATAAAAACTTTACTTGATAGCAGTTTGTCAGACGGAGATCGCTCTCGTGATGTCACCAGCTGTGTATACCTTAGACACGGATAACGTGATTGGCATACGTGACCAGCAGAGATAGTACCATGGATAGTACACAAGTTGATTGGTTTACAGTTTAGTACTCTGCGGCGTTTGCCTGTCCAGCTACTGAACATAAAAGTTTGAATTTTAATAAAATGTGCAAGAATTGACGTTGCCAACAAACGGAAATGTGTTCAGAATAAATAAATATGTAAAAAACAGCTCCTCCCTCGACAGAGATCGATCATCTCGAAAACGAAAGCAGATAGCTTGCTACAGCCCACCAGCTAGAGGGCTCTTCTACTCTAAATGAAATGCAGGCAGGGGTTTCCTACTTATCAATTGATAATCAATATATGACATTATAATATCCTAATATTTACATGATATCATAATACTGAAATTGGCCATAATTAACCAACTGTATCCAAATAATCCTAATTATTGACCATGATTGGCCAATTGTATTTCTAATAAGAGATTAGCTACTTCAACATGTTTAAAATTTAAAGTCACATATTATTGAGCTTTATTCACAGTAAATGGGTATGTATACTCTGTAGGCCAAAAAGGAGTTCTTCAAGATGATGTAATCACGTCTTTATTCATTAAATTCATATTTGCTAAGATTTGTTTTCTTCAAGCCATTTTTCAGTACCACAAAATAAGAAATAATACAAAAAGAAACTTGGCGGCATTTTGTCTTTTAAGACATTGCAAGAGATGAAACAACAATAAAAAGAAACAGAATGGTTTTTGAACGTTCGCTTTAGTTGTACTGTAACATGTAGTAGATCAAAATTAAAAAGATGTAATATATATGTATATATTTATATATTTATATTGATATAGTTTAAAAAATAAAAGCAGAAATGTCTGTCTCATTAATTCACAATAATCCTCTTAAAGTATTCACACGCAAGAGCTTGATATATTTGAATATATGTACACATAATAAATAACAATTATATTTACATCCAAGTACACTGCCTTTCTGTCTCTACCAAGAACACAGCAGGACACAACAGAAGTACATACTGTAGCAGA
Source organism: Coregonus clupeaformis (assembly GCF_020615455.1). NCBI lineage: Eukaryota > Metazoa > Chordata > Actinopteri > Salmoniformes > Salmonidae > Coregonus > Coregonus clupeaformis. The sequence goes on along the minus strand of NC_059206.1, from coordinate 39,053,149 downwards.
AAATGTTGCCCCAAAACAGAGGGTATGTGGGCCTCCATCCCTCTATATTTACACTGTCCTCATATAAACAAGTCCTCTCTTTAACATTCATTCTTTTTTTAAGTCCTCACTCCTTTCACCCCTCACTCCACAAAGGTATTCTCTAAATTGCCCAGACCCATTAAAAAATATATGTCAACATATACTGTATACACTATAATGTTTAGAATAGTTTCATATATTGTAAAATGTCCCATATAGCCAAATATAATCTAGATATCTATAAAGGTAGTATATATTGACATATACATTGTTTTTTCTAATAATGGTGGGTCCTGTTCAAACAAGTACACCACACAAAACTCCATTATCTCAAAGAATCATTCCTAAAATGCATTACTCTTCCTGTAAAGTCTGAGTCTCACCATTAGTATCTAACACCAAGTCTGCTGGCTCAGCTACAACCTGCTGCTAGTGATCTTAAATAGACACTTTGCTCAGATAAGCAGCTTCATTGACCAACCTTTATGTTTAAATAATCAATGGGTTAGTTCGTTTTGCATGCCCCGGTGCCCCAGGTGGGTGGAGATTTCACTTAAGGACCAATGGAATGGCCAAAAGAAAATTAACTCTGCCCACCCGGCGCACCAGGCCAGGCAAAACAAACTAGCCTATTACCTAATCACTAACACGTCCTTTTCTGTCACTTGAACAAATATCAATAGAGACCAAAAGCATCTAGAACGTCAACAAATTACAAACTGCTTTTAGCTGTCGCCTATGTAGTTTCGAAACGAAGAACAATGCAAAAAAGAGGTCATCCTGGGATTGATCAAGCCATTTTGTGTCAGTTGTTGTCGCCACATGGTGGCCATCCTCAGTCACTGCAGCTACTGACAGCACAGCGGAACCTACATGTACTGCATCACTGCAGTTCCATCAAAAATTTAGAGATCTCCAATTGGTTTATACAACTGATCCGGTCATGCAATCCTGCCCCTTAGGGTTCTGAAGCCTCATTTCGATATCTCAACCAAGCACGCCTCTCACCAGTCCACCAGTTACCACGTTACAATGCAACACACTTCTGAAAAACACATCTCACATCCCTTAAAACGGCTTCTGTATCCTAAGCTTTTGGTTGTTTCTCCTTTGTGATTTGGTGTGGTGGTGTGGTGTGTTCTTATAGCACACATAAAGCCACAGGGGGAGGATGTGTGGATGGATCTCCCCATTTACCTGAATCATAGATGTCTTTACCTCGTTCCTAATGTTAACAGATTATCCTAATCTGTGTACACAACCAATAAACTTTGATTTGATTTAGATTTAACCATGTGAATTAAGCAGAAGAACTGGCCCTGGACCAGTTGTTCATGGCATACAGTAACCACACATGCCCAACAGTCATGCCTCAAATCTGACACTTACACCAGTAGTGTTCAATGTTGTCCTTCAAGCCCCTTTTTGTAGATAGGTTGGTAAAACTGTGTTTTACTCAAACTCTCTATCATACATCCTCTTTACACTGTCAGTTATTATGATGTCCTAGACAAAATCTGCAAGATAATTTATTGTCTCTACTTTTACATTATTTGATAACTGAAGTAGTAGTATTGGTAGTATTTGGCTTGATTTAAATAGATTCTACAGGTTTTTTATTTCAAATAATTTCACCTACACAGTCTTGCTCTTTATAATATATGAATATCATGCCAATGACAATATAACAAGAGCTTTTCCAGTAGTGTGTTACGCTTGACTCCAATCTTCACCCCAACCTAAATGTTCAGTTGATTGCCTCATATTGTGGACAGCAGATCAATAGATCTAAAACCTGCATACAAAGGGGCTTGAAGAGCGGCTTTGAATACCACAGTCTAAACTATTATTTTTCTCCCCCTTTCCCATTGGTCCTCCATGCCTCTGTCCACCATTCATAGTGCAGTGCGTCCTAGGACCGCCCCGGAGTAGCAGTGAGTAGTATAACCATTTAGGACTGTACCAAATGAATGCTATTGTTACAGGTGCTATGTGGTACGGTTTAATTATTGTAAACGTTTGTATAAGCTGAATTTAACTGATCGGCAGTGTTCTGGAGGGCCATAGATCTACAGCAAATAGAATCTAGATCTCTGTGGACTCTATCCTCTCCAGACGGGTGGGCACCGGCCAGGGCGGGGCCAGCTGGTGGAGGGTGGGGGGGAGATTCTTGTCCTCGGCGAGGGGAGGTGGGGAGAGAGAGAGGGAGGGTAGGGGGGTGACGGGGGCGGGCAGGGGGATGGGGGCAAGGGACAGTGGGGGTGGTGAGGTGGGCGAGGGGGTGGTGTTGGTGGAGGTGAGCTTGGAGCCCAGGTGGCCCACGCGGAGCTCCAGGGCCTGGTTCTTCTGCAGGGTCTCCACGTAGCTAAGCTGCAGCTGGGCCTGGTACTTGAGCACACGCTCCTTTTCGTCCATCCACACGTGGCGCTCCTTCTTGAAGGTGAGTGCCTGTCGCTCGCGCTGCTGCCGCTCCAGACGCAGCTCGCCTTGGAGGCGCTCCAGCTGCCGGCGCAGATCCCCCGCCTCCTCCCACTGCTGGTGGGCCTCCTGGTGCTGTTGATGGGCCTCCTGGCGCTGCTGGTGGATTTCCTGCCGCAATTGAGCCTCTTGAAGCTGGTGGGCCTCCTGACGCTGGTGGGCCTCCTGACGCTGGTGGGCCTCCTGACGCTGAACTTTAGCTTCATCGCTCTGCAAACTCAGTATGGCATCTGGGGGAGGTACAGGGGGTGGAGGCAGGGCCGGGTAGGAGAAGGCAGAACCCTCAAGTGGGCTGTGTGGGGAGGAAAGCCCCACTCTGGTCCTGGATACTTCCCTGCTCCCTCTGCCACCTCCACCCCTAGCCTCGATAGCCCTATCCCTCGCACTGAGCTCACCCAGGGCCCGCTTCAGCCCCACCACCTCAGCCTCAAACATGCCCAGCTTGTCCCTCAGCAGAGAGACCTGGAGAGACACAGGGAGGGGAGGCAGGAGGGTCAATCAGGAGTTAAAGAGAGAGGAAGTGGGGGTTAATTCACTTGAAGTCCTTACAAGGATAGTATAACAAGGAACATTCGGAGAAGTGGGGACATTCCGCGGGTCCCCACAAGGAAAAAGGCTATTTTAGGCTTAGGGGTTAGGTTTAGGGTTAGGGTTAGATTTTGAGGTTAAGGTTTAGGGAAAATAGAATTTTGAATGGGAATCAATTGTTTGGTCCTCACAAGGATAGTAAAACAAAACTGTGTGTGTGTGTGTTTTTGAGTGAGTGTGTGAGTGAGAGAGAGAGTAAGTGTATGTGAATGCCTGTATCTGTATGCATGTGAGTGACTCGAGAGCGCAAAACTTGTGGTGCACAGAGCAGAACAACTCTACAAATTGTAGCTAGTGTTTCAGGTCTGTCTACCTCGGTCAGCGTCCTTTGCAGCTCCCCCTCGCAGCGCTCCAGCTCCAGGCTCTTAGTGCTGTAAGAGTCCTTGAGGCCCAGCATGGCCTCCTCCCGGTCCCTCAGCTGGGCGTTGGCCTCCTTCAGCTGGCCCCGCAGGGCCACCATCTCCCCCGCCCGCTGGGTCACCTCCGCCTGGCTCTCCCTCAGCTGCTGCTTCAGCAGGGAGATCTCCCCCGCCTTCTGACACACCTGGGGGGGAGGGTGGGGAGGGGGGATGAAAGGTATGAAGATGGTGGAAATAGAGATCAACAAACATGTCTCTGTCTAATGGATGTGCACATACAGTATAGGACAGCTATTGCATATTTGATCATTGGTTTTAGACAGTACTGCCCTTTTGTCCTTTTTTTGCATGGACATCAAGTAGTAGTTGTTATGCTCAGCCCTCACCCATCTCCCTTGTATCCCACACCCAGCCACACACACCACCCCCTTAACCCCAGGTAGTCCCACCCCCCTATCTCACCTCCCACTTGGTCTCCTCCAGGCGAGGCAGGATGTCAGCCTGCTCCTTCCTGTAGTCCAGGCACTTCCTCTCCAGCTCCTCCCTCTGGGCCAGCAGTGCAGCCATCTCCTCCTGCAGGCGCCGCTTATCCTGCGACAGACGGCTGATCTGGGCCTGCAAGGCACTCTGGGAGCGCTGGGCGCGACGCGTCACCTGGGTAGAAATACAATTAGTAGAATGGACATTCCCCATTCAAATCAACATTCGGCAGTGGGTATGCTGGTGGCAACCATATTGAATGTACCATTTGGAATAAAATTAGAGAGCAGTGAGAAAATAATCTCTTTGCACAGAACTTTACTCTGCATCTCTAAACTGCTCCTTTAAGCTCATTATTTGCCTTTTCTCAGTGTTTTGCCATGCAGTCATGGCTAATGCTATTGTGCTATATGATATTGGGTATAGCCTACCATCCCACAATCTGTGAACTGAGGAGCCATTCTATAATTGTAATATACAGTATATTCTGCAATTCTAATATCTATCTATTGTAGTTGTGTGGTCACCTGCTGCAGGCGCGAGGCATAGTTCTGCCGCAGCTCGTCCATCTGGAGCTCCCACACGCGCTGCTTCTCCTCAAACACCTGGACGATGGCCGCCTCGCTCTGGTCCAGGTTACGGCGCATGTGGAGCACCTGGGAGAGGGGAGGAGGAAGGGAACTCGGGTGTAATTAACATGTATTGTGAAGTTCTCATCTTTTCATCCACTGCAGGAGGTGGGGATGGTTATTTCACAAAATGGCTGACATCCATTATCAAGGTAAGTGAATAATGACCAGTTACTGCCCCACTAGTCTTTCATATTTCTTTGTACTTCTCACATGCAATGTCAATTAAATGCATTTTAGGTGTTGCACTATGTCTCCTTGCATTGCATTGTATGGGGGTAACACACTTCATCCACCAGCTACCACCAATGTGTACCCATCCACTATCACATATCGCTACTTCCAAAGCCCTCAGTACTTGAATACCTTGCACTACTATTTCAGACCCAAGGCCTAACGTGTCTTACCTGCTTGACCGTCAGCTAATAAGAATACAGTTGTCCGCTCAGCAAGTTTCAGGCACACCCAACGGTTTTCCCGGTTTATTCTTAAGCCATAGACAGTATTATGTACAGTAAGATCACTGGTACAGTTACCCATGCCCTCTACAGGTCATGCAAACACCTCAAATTTCAAATAACAGCTTTTTGTGATTACACTCCCCTCCATATGTACTTGGACAGTGACGCTAAAATTTTACATTTGGCTCTATACTACTCCACATTTTGGATTTGAGATCAAATGTTTTATATATGAGGCGACAATACAGAATGTCACCTTTTATTCGAGGGCATTTACATACATACGTTTTACCATTTAGAAATGAAAGCACTTGAATCTAGCACATGTATCTAGTCCCCCCATTTGAGGAGGAAGTCATTTGGAAAAGTATTTGGACAAATTCACTTGAAGTGTATTAAGGTAGTCAAAAGTTTAGTATTTGGTCCCATATTCGTAGCACGCAATGACTACATCAAGCTTGTGACTCGTTGGATAAATTTGCAGTTTGTTTTGGTTGTGTTATATTTTGCCAAATAGGAACTGAATGGTGAATGATGACTTGAGTAATTTTCTTTCTAAGTGAATAGATAAGTTGTTTCTGAACACTTCTAATTAATCCTGATAATGTCATCATGAATAACGATGAGTAAGAAGGTTACAGAGGCTAAAACAAAATATGCTACCTCTCACCATTGCGCGATGCCAGCATAGCCCGAAAATATTTTTGGTATCTCAGATTGTTCTGGCAATTCTCACATACTTAGAGACAAGATATATTATAGTGTTTTATATATTATATAGTGTTTTATTTTTCATTAATTGTTTTGCAAATGTTAGAATTGTTCTTCCACTTTGACATTAGAGTATTTTGTGTAGATCATTGGCAAAACAATCCAACTTTGTAACACAACAAAATGTGGAAAAAGTCCATCAATGGGTGTGAATACTTTCTGAAGGCACAGTATAGGTCTAAAAAGAGCTGAAAATGGCCACTTTCATAATGATTTTCTCAAAAATGGTTTGTGATACAAATGTAAAAAGCATGTTAAATATCCTTCCTCCCAATACATTTTTTATGTGAGAATTGCCTGAACAATCTGAGGTACCAAAAATATTTTCGGGCCATGCTGGCGTGGAATCGCCCCATTACCAATAACAGAGGAGGTTGGCATTTTGTGGCGGGTATGGTCTTTGAGCCTCTCACTTTCTCACTCATAATTTTTCGTGATTCATTCATGATTATCCATAATCATGTTAGCATCCACATTAATGTAGAAGTGTTCAGAAACATCTTCTATTCTTACTCGCAATGAAAGTGACTCCAAAATGACACAATATATTATTCACCATCCATTTCCTATTGGGCAAAATATAATCCCGAAACACAACTGAAACAAACTGCAAATGGGTCACAAGCTTGATGTAGTCATTGAGTGCAAGAAATATGGGACCAAATAATACACTTCTGAATACTTTAAGACACTTGAAGTGAATTTGTCCCAATACTTATGACTTCCTTAAATGGGAAGACTAGATACATAAAGTGCTTTCATTTCTAAACAGTAAAACAGATATGTAAGAAAATACCCCCAAAAAAAGGTGACATTCTGTACTGTTACCTCATATGAAACATTTGATCTCAAATACAAAATGGTGGCGTATAGAGCCAAATGTTAAAGTTTTGCTTCACTTTCCAAATACATATGGATGGGAGTGTATATAAAATAACTGTATTCACTGTGCTATAGTTGTGATAATTTGCACTATTTGGTACCATTTGTTTGTTGCTTCCTTCTACAATATCATCTCAAGACTCCTCCCTTCTGAACCCCCCAGTATCCACCCTCTCCCTTTTCGTCCCTCCCTCTCCCTCTTTCTTGCCTCATCTCCCTCTCCCTCACTCTCTCTCTCTCTCTCCTCACCTCTTGCTCTCTCTCCCATAGCCGGTCCTCCAGGTCCTGGATGACGTCATCGGAGGAGGGAGAGGGGCGTAGCGGTGCGGGGGCGTCACTCAGGTGGCTGAGCCTCTGATAGGACAAGGAGCTCTTCCCGGAGGAGGAACGACCACTATCCGAGGCGCTCAGTCCGTTCTGGTAACCACTATTAGCGCCGCTACCGCTAACTCCACCAGGCTTTTCCAACTTCTCCAGGGCCCCCGTGGCCCCCAGGCGGTTGATGTGGCTGGTAGAGGCGCTCAGGGGCCCCAGGACAGGCGGGGGCCCATAGCCCGAGCCAGCATAGGTGGGCAGGCTGGTTAGAGAATTCCTCCCTGAGTCAGATAGGCTCCCCTGGCCTACGCCCCTGCTGCCACCCCCTCCTCCGCCTCTGGTACCTCCACCTCCACCCCGGCTGCTAGGGCTGTCTGTGTCTCTGAGGGGTCCTGTTACACTGGGACACCCACCACCTGCAGCACCTCCTCCGGCACTGCGGCCCACTCCTCCGGTTTGGGGGGGGCACACCAGATTCTGCATGGAGTGGAAGCTCTTGGGCACCACAGGCTTAAAGGCCGACGGGCGGACCAATCCATCATTGCTCTGGATGGGGGTGGAAGGCAAATGGCATTGGTGGTGAAATATAACGCGAGGATTGTACAACATACATTATCTGACAATTAGGTCTACAGGGATTATGAATATGCTGCTAAATGTATAATTACTTAAACAGCCAGCATACTGAAGCTAAATGTGAATTTCAGTGATCTTACATTCCCTGATTACAAGGGGGATTCATCTTATTTACTATAGTTTATTAATATACCGGTACACAAACTATATGTAGATATACATGTACCAGACCTTTTCATAAATCTAATATAAACAACAGTAATAGCTAAGGCTAATGCTATTACAATGCATGGAGGAGTTGACAGGAGAGGAGATCATATTTCATGTAAATATCTCCCTGTCATAATGGGCAGCACTGATTTACAGCCGCTAGGTAACAAAGTACAGTATATCAATTTATGACAGCTTTTTATTGCCTGCACCTTAACTCATAGATACACATGCCTGTATGTACAAAATGAACAACACACCCTTTCAACATGAACCGTCATACTCAACCTACAGCCTGTATTTGGAGACACACACACACACACACAGTGACCCACCTGAACCTGCTCCATCTTCCCAGAGATGGGGAGGATGTTGGGGGGGTTGTTATGGTTGTCCACCTTGGCTGCGCTGGCACCCGCCTCCTTGTACTGAGCCAGCTGTTGGCTACTGTTCTTATCATTGTTCAGCACGTTGTTCCCGCAAATATCCAAACTCACCGTCCCTCTTGGCACCTCTCTACCCCCATCACGCCCATCCCTCTGGTCACGCCCATCCCTCTGGCCCTGCCCATCCCTCTGGTCACGCCCATCCCTCTGGTCACGCCCATCACGCCGCCCGCCTCCATTCAGAAACACTGCATTGGCAACCTGCCTCTCGCTGTTACCCGCCGCCGCTCGGTTCCCATTGGAAACGCCCCGATTGCCATTGGAGACCTGTCTGTTGCTGTTGTTATGGACAGGGGTCCTCTCTCTCTCTGCCCCCTCGCAGAGCGGAGGAGGACGCTCACTGCCGTAGTAAGAAGAAGAAGTGTTCTCGACGGTGGCAAAGCTGCGTTCGTCCGCCGTAGTCCCCTTAGCATGGGTCAGGGGAGGAGGTTGCTGTGAGGACCTCTCAATGCTGTAACTCCTATCTTCCAAGCTCCTGCCCCTGTGGGTGGAGTTGGAGGTGGAGGAGGAAGAGGAGGGGGGTGGTGGGGGGGCGCGAGGCAGGCTGTTCTGCTGGGTGGTGCGGGTGCCCACGCTCCGCATGGCGATCTCCTGCTGCTGTTGCTGCTGGCCAGAGGAGGTGGTGGTCCAGGAGGATTCCCCACTGGCCACACTGCCCATGCCCTGGGGGCGCCCCCCCTCACTCAGCCCCCCGCGCTCCACACGCGCTATGATGGAGGGCAGGGAGGCAGCACCTGCCGACACACACTGCAGGACACACAGAGACAGGGAGAGAGGGGGAGAAAGGGTTCATTAGGAGTAAGGTACAGACACACAAACCGTTGTACACACGCACACTCTGTAAGTAACATAATTATTTAATAATTATAGATGACATACAGACACAAGGAAGAGAGTAAAGGGGTTGATATACTGTACAGTAGACACACACACACGTATTTAGTGACCATACACACATGATCTATAGAGTGAGACATACTGTATTGTAGGATATGACTGTTGATTCATATCTTTGCACTACGCTAAAAGTTCCATAGGCCTATACGCTATTTTCTCATGCAATGTAATACTGACTGAAACTCCCCCTCCTCCTCCTCCCCTCTGGGACACTGATACAGTGGGTGAGGTCATCCTTTCACCCACTCCTTACTTCTCTCCACCCGTGCTCTCCCCCCCTCACCATAGCAATGAGTTCCCAATTCCCTGTTCCCTCCTCTCCTTCTGTCTCTCTCTGAGATAGGAGTCATACTATACACCCTGCAAAAGCTCTTAAGGCGATTTGAACTCTTTTAAGAACAAGGTTACTTTGACACTAATAGAGATTTCTTGAGCATTCAAATCTGATGTATTTTTAAAAAACATTATATGAAGTACATTGAATGTATGATTGAAGTATCAATTAGAGTACTTAATTTCAGTATGCATTCCCTTATACGGTTACTCCTCATTCCACATCATATCAAAATTCACATTAAAATGTATTTTTTCCACTGAGAAAATTGTTTATGCAACAATAATGAAAGCCCATCTCATATAACTGTAAAAACTGTTGATACAGTGAGGGAAAAAAGTATTTGATCCCCTGCTGATTTTGTACGTTTGCCCACTGACAAAGAAATTATCAGTCTATAATTGTAATGGTAGGTTTATTTGAACAGTGAGAGACAGAATAACAACAACAAAAATACAGAAAAACGCATGTCAAAAATTTTATTAATTGATTCGCATTTTAATGAGGGAAATAAGTATTTGACCCCCTCTCAATCAGAAAGATTTCTGGCTCCCATGTGTCTTTTATACAGGTGACGAGCTGAGATTAGGAGCACACTCTTAAAGGGAGTGCTCCTAATCTCAGCTTGTTACCTGTATAAAAGACACCTGTCCACAGAAGCAATCAATCAATCAGATTCCAAACTCTCCACCATGGCCAAGACCAAAGAGCTCTCCAAGGATGTCAGGGACAAGATTGTAGACCTACACAAAGCTGGAATGGGCTACAAGACCATCGCCAAGCAGCTTGGTGAGAAGGTGACAACAGTTGGTGCGATTATTCGCAAATGGAAGAAACACAAAATAACTGTCAATCTCCCTCGGCCTGGGGCTCCATGCAAGATCTCACCTCGTGGAGTTGCAATGATCATGAGAACTGTGAGGAATCAGCCCAGAACTACATGGAAGGATCTTGTCAATGATCTCAAGGCAGCTGGGACCATAGTCACCACGAAAACAATTGGTAACACACTACGCCGTGAAGGACTGAAATCCTGCAGCACCCGCAAGGTCCCCCTGCTCAAGAAAGCACATATACAGGCCCGTCTGAAGTTTGCCAATGAACATCTGAATGATTCAGAGGAGAACTGGGTGAAAGTGTTGTGGTCAGATGAGACCAAAATCGAGCTCTTTGGCATCAACTCAACTCGCATGTTTGGAGGAGGATGAATGCTGCCTATGACCCCAAGAACACCTTCCCCACCGTCAAACATGGAGGTGGAAACATTATGCTTTGGGGGTGTTTTTCTGCTAAGGGGACAGGACAACTTCACCACATCAAAGGGACGATGGATGGCGCCATGTACCATCAAATCTTGGGTGAGAACCTCCTTCCCTCAGCCAGGGCATTGAAAATGGGTCATGGAAAGGTATTCCAGCATGACAATGACCCAAAACACACGGCCAAGGCAACAAAGGAGTGGCTCAAGAAGAAGCACATTAAGGTCCTGGAGTGGCCTAGCCAGTCTCCAGACCTTAATCCCATAGAAAATCTGTGGAGGGAGCTGAAGGTTCGAGTTGCCAAACATCAGGCTCGAAACCTTAATGACTTGGAGAAGATCTGCAAAGAGGAGTGGGACAAAATCCCTCCTGAGATGTGTGCAAACCTGGTGGCCAACTACAAGAAATGTCTGACCTCTGATTGCCAACAAGGGTTTTGCCACCAAGTACTAAGTCATGTTTTGCAGAGGGGTCAAATACTTATTTCCCTCATTAAAATGCAAATCAATTTATAACATTTTTGACATGCGTTTTTCTGGATTTTTTTGTTGTTATTCTGTCTCTCACTGTTCAAATAAACCTACCATTAAAATTATAGACTGATCATGTCTTTGTCAGTGGGCAAACGTACAAAATCAGCAGGGGATCAAATACTTTTTTCCCCTCACTGTATTAAAGGGCTAACAAATAGCCTAGCTGATCAATAGGATTTGTTCGAGCCAATGCAAATGATTATTCCTTGATTATCAAGTTTTCAATCCAAACATGACAAATATTAACTACATTCTACATCTACATTAACAGATTGTACCTCAATTGCAGATCCTGAATACACAATCATAGAAGGAAAGCTTACTGTGCTCTCTGCTCACACAACCTTCTTGTCTTGTTCCTTTCTCTCACTATCTCACACTCTACTTTGTGATTGGGTAGCAGAGCAGGTCTTTTGCACACCTGTTATTCTGCATGTTAACCCCTTGCCTTCTGACACACACAAACACAAATGCAAACATACACACAGAGGTAAGTTGTTCCCCCTGTGCCAATGATAATGACAAAAACACATTCTCTATCAACACTCTTTCTAATGGAAGGAAAAACATGGGAGACAATTGTCAATACTTCATTGTCCGTGTATGTATCACTGAGTGCAATAAGGAACACTATCCATATTTGTATTATATCCCTGTCCCTGAACCACACCCACTGGGAGCACTGATTACTCACCAGAATATCTATCACTGATTGAACATTGACCTAAAGGAAATATGTGAATTTATAGTCCATTGTACCAAGTGTAGTCTACTACTCCTATCTGAGCAAAGATGCAGCCAAACCTTTTTGTGAATCATCTCTCTCTTTCCATCGTCTCTCCCCATTGTCTCTTCATGCCTGAAGCCAAGCCGGTGCACATGAAGCTACTATGCTTTTATGTTACTTTGCTATAATAAGGTGAGTATTGACATTCCATCTCAGGTAGGACATGGGAACAGATTGGGATGTGAACAGGGGAGTACTGAATCCTTAGGATAACGTGCTGAGTCCAAATCGGCATATGGTGCGATACCAGCAGAGGGCCCTGTTCCAGTGTTGGCTGAGCTGTGGCACGTGCCTACACTCGCCTCACTGGCACAGTTACACACTCCTAGGCATTACATCATCGGCTCCATGCTTCAAATAGAGAGCGCGCGCACACAAGCAGGCACTCTCTCTGGTGCGCGCTCCCCCCTCATTCTCACACTTCCACACATACACGCTCACGAAGGGAGTCTTCCTAATCTCCTCTCCTGTGTTGACATGCAGTATGAGGTAATTAATAGAATAATATGTGTAGCCTACACACATGCGCGCACACACACACACAGCAATACATTTTCTCCCCATATTTTCACTGCATTGTCCATACATAGACCCTTAGATACACCTCAAATGCAAACAAAGTGCCCCCCAAACAGTGACCACTGCTACCCCATTACACACCACACACACGTCATTCAAGGCCTCATATAGGCCAGGCGTAGAAGACCCCCAGAGCAGTCACATTGGGTACAGAGGTAACCACTGCACTGTAAAGGATATTCAATAATAGGCCTATTTTATCAGAGCTCCCTTGCCATTACCAGCATATTAAAACGGGCATGCTAGCTCACACTTCTAGTTCACACATATCCTCACAATAGGCTTTATATCATGTCAATAATACAGTATTTGCTACATCTTTTTGGTAGTGATGTAGGCCTACAAATCAGTCTATTCCTTTTAAGTGCCAATGTTGGTCTAAATTCTACTGCAGGCCATTTGCTCTTGGTCTGTCCATTTATACTCCATGTATTCAAAACCCTCTCCATTATTTTTGCAGCCGCTACAACAACCTCCCCATCAATCCCTTCACCGCACTGATGTGCATAGACTGTCAGCTGTAGCGGCAATGCTAAAGCACAATGGAGAAATGTTACTCGCTTCTCCATACCAGCGAAAAAGCCCTAACCCAGGCACAAAAGGCAAGTAGAACGATATAATTAACATGATCTATCCTATCTGTTTTTCTTTTCATTCACGCAATACATAATGCGTGGGTGGGTCACGCAAAGCACTCTACTACACTCGCAGTTCTCTCTCGGTGTGGGGAATCCGAAAGGAGCGAGCTCGAGCGAGCACAGCATCCGCTACAACCCGCGCGCACAACCGCTCGCTTGAGCCTCACCGATTCCCATCTTTACTTTCACTCCAATGAGCAATATTAAAAAACACGGTCTCTCTCTCCCTCAATTTCGCTCTCCACTTATCTCTCTGCCACAACAACCTTTGAATCACCCCAAATCCAACATGTAAAGCGGCAGGATAATGGATTGACAATGCGGTGAATGGCGATAAATATAGAAAAACGCAGGTGTAGATGTGCGCCGCGCTGCGTCGCATACTAGGTGCGCGTATTTCTCTATGGAAATGAAGGAGCGCTCGCTCAATCACCTCATAGCCTAGAGCAGCTCTGCACTTACTATTAGGGGCAGAAGCAGCACAGACAACGCCGAATGAAGCCGAATAACGTCGCTCCACTGCTCCTCGGCGAGCTGTCCGATTCTGGGTTCGCTGATTGGGACGTTGGAGTGGCAGTAGGCCTATAGCCTACTCGTGTGGCTCTGGTCGGGGGAGGCTGCAGCCGCTATTGCCCGTAGCGGATATCGGGTGATGGAGACAGCGAGAAGATCCGTGTATCAGCTGTGTCACACACCCACCTCTGCCCCGCCCCTTCTGATGGACCACAGCACCGCCCCCTTCCCAGACCTGCGCCTGCGCCCACACAAAGGTGTGAATTCTTCCTCCACCTCAGAATAGCACACAATGTATTGATTCTGTTCCACACATAATACGTAGGCTACTGCTGGAAAATGGGGACCCCTGCCAATCCTATAATATATCTCTCGGTGTCTATATATTACTATGTATGCATCTGCACATTCTATTCTATATATATTTATTTGAGTACTGCACAACTGAATTACACATGACCGGGCAGGTTGAGTGTCTATGTGTGTGTAGCTCAGACTTCAGGTTTTAGTACCAAGGGCAAGCGAGGCCTTGGGCAAACATGATGCCCAGTTCCCAGGGGCAGAGAGAGCAGAGCTGGCTGTGTAGGTGAGGAACTGGAGCCTGAAATCAGCCTCACTCAGGACTAATCAAGAGAGAGTGAGAGAGGAGGGCTGGGAGAGATTGCAGAAAGAGACGAGAGAGAGCGCATTGAGGAGCAGGGAAAGAGAGAAAGAGAAACAGCCAATGTTGAAGCTGTAGCACTAGCAGTACGGAACTGTTAACTTGTCTGGAATGGAATATTTGGTGCTGGTCATAAAGCCAACAGATACCATCTTCTATAAGAGATCAAGTTGACAAGAAGACATTTGCCTAAAATGACCAATCCAACGACAAAAATAAGGATCGGAGAGAGAGATGAGTAGATGGATAAGTATGACATATAGTATGACATATAACTATGTCCTTTTTCTAAAACTGACTGGGTTTACCAAACTCAAATACAGGTATGGCGTTCAAAATCACGTAGCTCACACACATTATAGGCCTTTATAGGGATACAAAAACATTACAACATACTTTCCAAGCAAAACACATCTATCCTTTCATTGCATATGAGAGTTGCTGGGTTTATTTGGAGTAAATCAGGCATTCCAGTGTCAAGAAATGTGACTCGATTCCCACTCATAATGCCTTCTTCATACAAGTCTTCTACACATAACCCCGACAACACGATTAGAAAACAGCCATGGTCCTTCACACTAACACTGACCTGCACACAAGCCACTCAAACACAATTCACCTGTTCACACACACACACGACTCGCTTTGCCAGTCGTAGAGCGATACATACGACTGTCAAGACTACAAACACACATACACACTTTCTGGGCCAGGTTAGCAGAGATGAATACTTGCATAGTACATACACACGCACTAAAGCAAATATGACCGTTGTCGCCACGTACATGGTGACCCACACCCACTCTGGGACACACACATGTATTCACATTTCATGCTGTACTGACCTACTACACATTAACAGAACACAAGACCACAGATAGGCTACACAGGGACCCCATGCAAGTACGCTAGTGAAACAGGATCTGACATCCATCTTTAATAACGCCACTGTTCCTTCTCTCCTCCTCTTTTTATATTTCTGAGCCGCCATGGCTGAATGTCACTTAGAGAGAAAAAAAACGGAGGGAGTGGAATAAGGGATACAAAGAGGAATCTCACAGCTCCACTGGTAGGCTCGTCGCTGTCGGTTCTCTCCTCATCCCTCGCTCCACTCCTCCATGTGGAGATGAACTGTAGCAATACTCACCGCGTCCCAGCCCCTCTGAGCTACCAATAGCATCCTCTCACTTCCTCCATCTGCCTCCATAAAGTAAACGCGTGCGCACAAACACACACGCGACTCGGGTAGCTCTGTTGAAAGAATTTCCCACTTGCCTCGCAAAATAGTTAATATTAGGGTCATAAAATAAATACATCATGTTTTGCAAATGCACCATATTCCAAACTATCTACATGAAAATCTGTACCTTCCCGTACATTTTAGTACAGTAAACCAGTGCTAGCACGTTCACACATGTACCTACATGCGTGTGTGTGATGTACACACAGGATCACACTCACTCATCAGTGCAAACCATCACTAAAATATGCTCCTCGACTGCCCTGCATCTTTCCTCTCCATTCACAATTTGTCAAGGTTACTATGGCAATGGTTTCTGTCCAATGGGAGAAGGGGGTGGACTCGTGACAGATTAGGGGAAAGGAACGGGGGACTTAAACTGTGTTTAAGAACAGTGCAAGACAGATGTAAACCAACCTTATGCTCATCTACTAATAGGCTAGAGAAAGGCTACACTAACCATATCCTTAGATTATTTCTACTTACCAATGAGTGGTTTGTCTGCTGAATTCATTGCTTGACAGAGAGGACATCATGTTCACAGCGAGTCCTTCTGCCTGGCTAACCCTAAAACCTGCCTATGCATTCAGAAAGACTTCAGGAAAGACATGTGGGACAGTGCTGGGTAGAGAGGTATATTTAGAGCCATCTGATTGTCCATGAAGAGGAGAGAAGGTCATCAGTCCCTATAGTCACATATACCCCAGGATACCTACTCTATACAACAGACAGGGTTCAGATTTCAATCATGCCCAGGGGTGTTAAGATGTTCCCCTGACAAATAAAAACATCCTCTCACACAAGCACAAGCCATTAAAATGTTACCGTTGGAATTACAGTAACTGGAAAATATTGACATTGGTCCAGCAAACTTTTCTTTGGATAGGAACCCTGCATAAAGTACAGTCAGACATACAGTACCAGTCAGAAGTTTGGACACACCTACTCATTCAAGGGTTTTTCTTTATTTTTTACTATTTTCTACATTGTAGAATAATAGTGAAGACATCAAAACTATGAAATAACACACATGGAATCATGTAGTAAACAAAAAAGTTTGTCATTTCCATGTAATTTCTAAGTTAATACCTGGTCATTTGCGTACCAGCAAGCAACATAATTTGTTAGATGATCTCATGGTTTTGGATTAAGATCATGTCCTGATGATGTTGGTTGGAAATAAACCTGTAGCGGCAGAGATGAGATGACAGATCAACACAAACAGATGAGTGGGAATGAGAGGAACTGGACTGGACACTTCTGTTCTGGAACAGAAAGAAAATGCATTCACACGTTTTACATAAACACAAAACAGTTTAATGAATAAATAACATCACAAACAACCACAATGAACAGTCTGATTCATAGAGATGGGACTGTGACCCTGGAATAAGAGAAGGAATGTCTTCCTATGTACCTGAGGAAGAGAATGAGGGATGGTTTCCCAGACACAGATTAAGCCTAGTCTTGAACTAAAAAGAGAATCTCGATTGAACATGTTTCCCAGTCCAGGACTAGGCTTAATCTGTGTCCAGGAAACAAGTGGGTAAGGAAAACCTGATTCTAGGCAGCCTCTTAGCTATCTTAATTAATTAAGCCAATATCCATGGTCCTACCATCATCTGCAACCAAGCACCATCAAGGAGCTTGTCTTATTGGTTGCCTTCAAGCAGGATAACCATGCTTTATCCAGTGGTTTGTGCTGTAATGTAGACCTCTAAAGATGCCAAACCGGGATATATTTTCACAGTGATCTGTAGTATCTAGTGACCAATAGCAGTGTCTACATTATATGAAACCAGAAACATTTAAGTACATAAAATATTCAATACATCATATTTTAATATAATTAGTATATCAACTCATTTAAAGGCAAGAGCCATGTATTTACACTACCTGCTGTGGAAAGGTAAAACGTCATATCCCCACTCAATTCTTCCTATAGTAGTAAACATCCATGCGTTAATAAATAGTGGCTCAATTAAAAGTGATAAAAGCTATAGTGGCAATAATAGCCAAATGGGCTTTTTTAAATTGAATTTCTCAAAGGAAACTCCAGTTTCAGTACACTTCAGGTAAATCTCCTATGAATAATCTCTGGGATTTCTGTCCTCCATTTGGGAAACTTAAAGTGTCACTATGAAAGACTTTGCAAAGGGTTTAAGAAGTTAAGATAATGCATAGGTTAGAAAACAACCTGTAAAAAATAATCAGAAAACCCTTCCTCTAGGGATTTTTATGATAACTAGAAGAGGAGAATAGGTGATTGTACAAACATGGGCTATGTCTCAACTTTTGCTCAATTGAACATCTTTTCTGGTTTTGAAGTGTTTGAAACCATTAGCTGATCCTGAACATACCCCAGTGGTTATTTTTGCAGTAATGGGAACAGGGTCAAAGCTTGTTCCCATTGATGAGAGTTTACTATCCATTCATGCAAGTGCTGCCAAGTGTTCAACTATATTTAAAAGAGCATGAAGGGCATATAATTTGTGTCACACATCTGATATAACACACTTGCCCTGGTCACACAGACAGAAATAGCTTAACTGTGTAGCACACTTTTTCAACCATCACAGCAAGCAAAATAACTATTGACCTTGGTCGAGTGAAGTTGGAGACTCTGGGCCTAAACTCCCACAAGGGAAAGAAAAAGTAATTCTTTTTTTTCCATAAACGGGTTTACTCCATGTTGTGCAACTGTACACACACAATGACCCGAGAGTGATTTTTATTGGCAGACGAACATTAAAAGAACGCATCTGATCTCTTTTTTGGCTCCTGACTGGATTCCACTAGCTCGGTCCAGTGAAACAATTAGGAACCAAAAGATGACCAGCGAAGGGGCCAGCACTGCTGTCTAATAAAGTCTGTTACAGGCCATGTGTGGTCCTGGTTCGCATTCTAGTCGTGAACCAAGCCTCAGTTCACCTTATATGCCACACATTTAAACAGAACCCCCTTTAGCAGTCTCCACCTCCCCCTGAGTCAGTTCAGGGAACACCTCTCCTGCCCACTCCTCCCCCCTGTTGTCGCCGTCAGACTGTCCCACTCCCTGCTCCCTGGGGGTGAGGGGCTCTGTGTCACTGTCATCCCCTTCCACCACGGCTGTGTAGTCACTCTGGGTGGAGGTGGGGTCCCCCGGGCAACTCAGGCTGATCACGGAAGCCAGGCAGGAAAAGAGCAGGCCCAGCATGGCAATGTAGAAGCTCTCCCCTGGGTAAGCCTGCAACCCCACTGCCCCTCCCCCTCCCTGGCTCCTGGAGCCAGACCCAGGCCTAGGAGACCCAGACCCAGGCCAGGTCCAGCCCCCTAGCCAGTCCCACAGTAGCCCAAATTTGCCCTCCTGAAGGTTGCCGCTGATGACATACAGGCAGGCCCCGCACACTCCCAGCATGGACAGTAGGAAAACGACTGGGGAGAGTGGAAGGGAAAAGGAGAAAAAGAGACACGGAGGGAAAGGGAGAAAGACAGCGAGAGGATGAAATACGAATTAATCCCAGAGAGAACTGCAGAGTGATGTAAATCAACATGGCTCAGAAAACATGACTCATGTCATTTTATGAGACTTCATATTTTATGAGACCTGTGAGAGTGTATTCTTCTTCAAATTATGACTAGCGGTTAAGAGCGTTGGGCCAGTAACCGAAAGGTCGCTGGTTCAAATCCCTGAGCCGACTAGATAAAACATATGCAGATGTGCCCTTGAGCAAGGCACTTAACCCTAATTGCTCCTGTAAGTCGCTCTGGAGTAGAGCACCTGCTAAATGACTAAACATTTAAAAAATGTAAATTACAGTATTGTGATAAGCCCTCAGAGAGAGACAAACAGACAGAGAAAAACAGATAAGACAGCAAAAGAGACCGAAGGAGGAAGAACGTGAAAGAAAAAAGAGAAAATAAGAAAAGTGAGACCGAGATAGAAAAAGGGAGGGAGGTTAGGTTACCTGTGGAGATGTGGAGTGACACCACCAGTCGAGGGTGGGACATCCCAGTCCCCAGGAAGTCCAATAGGAAGGAGGAGCTGGAGAGCAGGACAGCACTGTAGCACAGAGCCGCCAAAGCATAGAGCAGCCACATCCCCCAGCCATTAACACCACCCAGAGGACCTAAAGGGAGGGAACACACACATACTGTAAGTCAACACCACGCACATAAACACACACCGCACTCCCAGGCTTCTGCACAAGCAGGACGTAAATACGTTTAAGCTCACAAACATGGAAATACTGACGACCAGACATATGTGGGTGCAGTTAAACTGTAGAAAACGTCAACTCTACAGTGTCAAAACAGATGACAACTATGTGATAGCAGCGCAAAAAGACAAATGTCAACCAATCTCTTCTTTCACGGTCCAGCCTTGCCCTTCCCTACCTGTGTCAGTGAGGTTCTGGGCAGCGTGCAGTGTGAAGGCCACTCCATAGATGAGCTGTTTGCCTCCGGGGTCAGTACTGTTCCTGACCTGGATCCAGTTGGGGTCAGCGATGGATGTGCACAGAGACACCAGAGTAAAGCACTGGCACACCGCAGCCGGAGACATGCTCAGAGTCATGGCTGGAAGGAAGACACGATGTAGGTCTACTTATCAAGTCAGCCCCATCCATAACAATTTGTACAGTCTACTGTTGCTCAGAGACTTTGCAAAAGTTGCCAAATGCATAGAAGTAATGTCACCATTTAGGCCTGGTGTTTTACTAGACTCTGGATTTTCTTACTGTTTCAGACAAGTCATGTGTATGGTTAGCTGTAATAATATGAGTTTATGCAAAAAATAACTATGCAGCACAGAATGCTGGTGCAGGTTGTAGGAACATTGACAGTGTAAACCTGATGTTGGGAAACCTAAAATGAGGATGTGAGAGATCTGTGGAATGGTTAGGTTTTACTAAGGCATCTGTCACTTAACCCTTCACTTACCAACAGATAGCTTAGCAATAATCCACTACAAAGTCTGCGAGAGACAAAAATGTAGACTAGCTAGCTACTTGCTGTTGAGGGATAACCTAGCCAAGTAAAACTCAACTCCACTATGTATTTCACATCAACATTGTGGAGTTGAGTTTTACTTGGCTAGGGATAACCAAGTGCCACAAATAAAAACTAAAGTCATGTGACAACTGAATTGTCTATTGTTCAGCATATTGTCTGAAAAGCAAGCTACAGTGCCATCAGAAAGTATTCAGACCCCTTGACTTTTCCCACATTTTGTTGTGTTACAGCCTGAATTTAAATTGGATTAAATTGAGACTTTTTGTCACTGGCCTACACACAATACCCCATAATGTTAGACATTTTTACAAATTAATTAAAAATGAAAAACTGAAATGTCTTGAGTGAATAAGTATTTAACTCCTTTGTTATTGCAAAACCTAAATAAGGTCAGGAGTAAGAAATGTCCTTAACTAGTCACATAATAAGTTGCATGGACTCACTGTATGCAATAATAGTGTACTCCACACATACAATTATCTGTAAGGTCCCTCAGTCGAGCAGTGAATTTCAAATACAGATTCAACCACAAAGACCAGGGAGGTTTTCCAATGCCTCGTAAAGAAGGGAACCTATTGGTAGATGTGGGAAAAAAAAAAAAAAAAAGCAGACATTCAATATACCTTTGAGCATGGTGAAGTTATTAATGACACTTTACACTACAAAGATACAGGCGTCCTTCCTAACTCAGTTGCCGGAGGGGAAGGAAACCGCTCAGGGATTTCACCATGAGGCCAATTGTGACTTTAAAACAGTTACAGAGTTTAATGGCTGTGATAGGAGAAATCTGAGGATGGCTCAACAACATTGTAGTTACTCCACAATACTAACCTAATTAACTGAGGGAAAAGAAGGACGCTTGTACAGAATATTCCAAAACATGTATCCTGTTTGCAACAAGGCACTAAAGCAATTAACTTTTTGTCCTGAATACAAAGTGTTATGTTTGGGGCAAATGCAATACAACACTTTACTGAGTACCACTCTCCATATTTTCAAGCATAGTGGTGGCTGCATCATGTTATGGTTATGATTGTAATCATTAAGGACTGGAAAGTTTTTTCGGTTAAAAAAAGACATCGGAATGGAGTGAAGCACAGGCAACAAACATCCTAGAGGAAAACCTGGTTAAGTCAGCTTTCCACCAGACAATGGGAGATTACTTCACTTTTCAGCAGGACAATAACCTAAAACACAAGGCCAAATCTACACTGGAGTTGCTTACCAAGAAGATAGTGAATGTTCCCGAGTGGCCGAGTTACAGTTTTGACTTAAATCTACTTGAACACCTATGGCAAGACCAGAAAATGGTTGTCTAGCAATGATCAACAACCAATTTGACAGCGCTTGAAGAATTTAGAAAAGAATAATGGACAAATTAAGCACAATCCAGGTGTGGAAAACTCTGAAGACTTACCTATGAAGACTCACAGCTGTAATTTCTGCCAAACGTGCTTCTACAAAGTATTGACTCAGGGGTGTGAATACTTATGTAAATGAAATATTTCTGTATTTCATTTTCAATACATTTTTTTAAAAATTCTAAAAACATGTTGTTTTCACTTTGCCATTATGGGATATTGTGTGCATATAGGTGAGGAAAAACATATTTAATTAAAAAATATATTCAGGCTGTAACACAACAAAATGTGGAATAAGTCAAGGGGTATGAATACATCCTGAAGGCACTGTATATGGGTGTATAGTCAGGCATTGCGATATTTCACATTTACAACGTCTCTCGTGCCCTGAATTAACTCAAGAGAATCAGTTGTCAATTAAGTAGCTATAGTTGGCTAGCATGCGCTTGCTATTTCAGATGCACGCGCACAATAATAACAACTCTGCACAGGCTTGTTCATTCGGAACTAGCTAGGCTAGCAACTGGCTAACGTTACTTACCAGAACTACGAAAACAAGGAAATCCACGAACATACAATCTATTTGTGGCTAAAGATATGTTTTTTCCTGAGCCAACATAATCTAAATCCAATTCGAAGCACGGGATTATCTAACTTTCATTTAGCTGACGCTGGCTGTAGACAGTCTTCCGGGATGACCGGAAATTACAAACACGAGTGTAAGGTTGTCACTAGTAACCACAGCCACAAAGACTATATCGTAAAAATTCCTGCAAACAAAAATGTGCCTTTTGGTCTTATTTTAAGATTATGGTTTAGCATAAAGTTAACAGTGTGGTCAAGGTTAGGTGTAAAAGAATTTATGAAATAAATTGATTAAATGGTTTATGACTTTGTGGCTGTGGTAACTAGTGACGACCCGAGTGCAACGGTGTGCAAACAATTAACCTATAGGGGATCGGTGTCCCGTATAAGGGACGGTTGAGCTAACGTGCGCTAATGTGATTAGCATGACTGCTGTAAGTAACAGCAAACTTTCCAGGAAATAGACATGTCTTATATGGGCAGAAAGCTTACATTCTTGTTAATCGAACTGGACAGTCCAATGTACAGTAGCTATTACAGTGAAAAAATACCATGCCATTGTTTGAGAGTGCACAACAACAAAAAACGTATCATGGCAACTGGTTTGATAAATTCACCTCTGAAGGTAAATAATGTATTTACATTCAGTAATCTTGCTCTGATTTGTCATCCTAAGGGTCCCAGATATAAAATGTAGCATAGTTTTGTTTGATAAAATCAAATTTTATATTCAAATGTATGAACTGGGTTCTACAGTTTGAACCCCTGCTGTCTCTGGCTCCACACTGCCCGGCCATCTAGATGTGTGAAAGTTAGTGTATAAGCTAATGATCCATCATGTATGACATTCCTGGGAGTGTGTAAACTTACATTTTGTATTACCATATCATTTTTGTATGTTCTCTATAGTTATGTACTTGAAAATGTATCAGTTGACCAATTTGGCACATTTGGGCAGACTTGATACAAAATAGTCCAGCATTGCAACGCTTCACTGGATCAATCTGAAACTTTTCACACACAGTGTTGCCATCTAGTGGCCAAAATCTAAATTGCACTTAAACTGCAATATTATATCATGGCCTTTCTCTTTCAAAGATGGAACAAAAAAAAGAATAGAAAACACATGTTTTTTTTACCAGATCTAATGTGTTATATTATCCTACATTCATTTCACATTTCCACAAACTTCAAAGTGTTTCCTTTCAAATAGTATCAAGAATATGCATATCCTTGCTTCAGGTCCTGAGCTACAGGCAGTTAGATTTGGGTATGTCATTTTAGGCAAAAATTTAAAAAAAGGGTCCGATCCTTAAGAGGTTTTAAAAAGTCAGGGACATTTATGTAATTAACTAGCTAATCCAACAAAGCATAAATTAAGATTTTTGCATACTGTAAAATGATTTACCCATCTGACAGGTTCACATGAATCCCACCAAGGAATCAACAATGTGCTATAAAATCTGGTACATAAATCTGCTCTAAGGATGCAATGATGTGCAACAATATGTGGGGTATACTCAAGGAATATAACTGTGGGTTGTGATTGTATGGCCGAGTTTAAGATACAAATATATATGAGCTGGAAAGACAGAAAAAGAGGCAACATCAAAAACCAATTCAAATGTCAACTTTATTCATATACAGTCCGTATACTGAGTATGTTGACAAAAACCAAGATAATCCAATAATCCAGTGTATGAAATTATAATTCTGAGTCTGTACCAGTATGAGTGTTGCCTAATGTGTTTGTTTAATGCTTCATTGCTTATCCAAGTTTGGCATCACAAATCTGGCAGCATTGGATATTTCAGTTTTTACTGTAGATTGATGAGGGAGTTTCTAGTTTTGGCAAAATCTGCAAAATCTGTCCACATGTGTGTTGTGCGTGTCTGTGTATTCCCCATTAGGCGATGTTTCGTATCTCGGGCGTGAGGTTGATGAGTGAGTTACTGGCCTGGGCCAGCTCGCTGATAGAGACCCTCCCTCTCTGTTTGATGAACTGAGCCACGGCGTTCAACTCTTCTGGCGTGATGGAGATAAACTTCCCTCTGTCGTCGATCACTCCTGGAGAAAATAACAAGAATAAAGATGGTCAGACGGCAGAGAAGCAAGACTGCCTGACTGTACTCATTTACTCTGAGAAAGTATGTTAATTTTGGCACACACACACACGATCATTCACTTACCTGTGAGTTCACCATCAGCTAAGAGGTCCTGCAGTCTCGCAATTGCATCCTGTGAGCAAAGATTAGTTATGATGACCAATCATCTCCCTTCTCTCAACCACCACAAAACACACTAATATACACTTGAACCTTGTGGAGATTCAACACAATCTGACACGCATATTTTATAAAGAGAACAGACCATTGAGTGCAGGAATCATAGTCTATGGCACCCTTTGACCATTTTCCAGCCATCACCCGCCACTCACCTGTGTGCGCATTCCAAAGTGTGACGCCAGGTCTTCCAGCAGTACTACCTTGGAGTCCTGTGAGAGAGAACCAGAGGAATAGAGGGTAAAAAGCCTATAGGTTGTTAACAATAGAACGTCACAATATGGTGCAGAGCGTTCGATTTGCCTGCTGGGGGGCTAGGAGACCCCCTTCTCTGCTAAAACCATTGACAACTGAGTGCCTTTTTCAAGGGATTGTTAAATAAATGTTAAGTATTTGGTTGTAATATCGTCACCACGTCTTGAACAGCATAGTCAGAACTACACATTTCCGATTATTCCATGCAAAACAATTGCACACATTTAGCTCTTTTATCAGAATTATACAGCAAGCAGCCTAACTGCATGCTTTTCATCATCAGTAAACATCAATTGATCATGTGATTTCAGATAAGTGATGATAGCCTCACAATATCTCAATATTGGCCACCGTTAATTGGACATTTGAGTGATCTAAAATAAAAGTGAAGTTAACTATATCTGATAAGTGTGAGTGGTTTAGATTAATCTCCCATCCTTTGTGGGCTCTGCCTGTCAAGAAGGGCATATTTGCCAATGTACTGTTAGCTGATAATGTTTACTCATATTGTGTTGCTACCATGCTGTGTTGTCATGTGTTGCTGCCATGCTGTGTTGTTGTCTTAGGTCTCACTTTATGTAGTGTTGTGGTGTCTCTTGTCATGATGTGTGTTTGGTCCTACAATTTTATTTTTAATCCCAGTCCCCGCAGGAGGCCTTTTGCCTCTTGGTAGGCCGTCATTGTAAATAAGAATTTGTTCTTAATTGACTTGCCTAGTTAAATAAAAGGTTCAATAAAATAAAACAATTACTTGCAAGCTACAGGTAGAAACTTTGTACAGTTAGCTAAACATACAGTGCCTTCAGAAAGTATTCATACCCCTTGACTTATTCCACATTTTGTTGTGTTACAGACGGAATTCAAAATGGATTCAAAATATTTTTTCCTCCTCACCCATCTACACACAATACCCTGTAATGACAAAGTGAAAACATGTTTTTTGAAATCTTAGCAAATTTATAGAAAATTCAATACAGAAATATCTCATTTACATAAGAATTCAAATCCCTCAGTCAATACTTTGTAGAAGCACCTTTGGCGGCGATTACAGCTTTGAGTAGTCTTTGGTACGCCTGTATCAGCTTTGCACATCTGCATTTGGGGATTTTCTCAAGCTATGTCAAGTTACATGGGGAGCGGTGGTGAATAGCAATCTTCAAGTCTTTTCACAGATTTTAACTGGGATTCAAGTCTGGGCTTTGGCTGGGCCACTCAAGGACTTTTCACATTCTTGTTCTGAAGCCATTCCGGCGGCCTCACGACTAGCTCTTAGGAAACTTTGCAGTATTTTATTTTTTTATGTATTATTTTTTACATTATTAGCTCAGAAAGTGTTTTGCATCATTACATACATCCGGGAAAAACAGAGCGGCAGTAACTCACCAGCATTACGACTAGGAATATGACTTTCCCGAAGCAGATCCTTTGTTTGCTCTCCCCAGGGCAACTGAACTGATTCCAGCGGCTGACCCAAAACATCGCCGGCGGAGGAGAGGCACTCGGAGCGGCCTGCTGGTCCGACTTAGGAGGCGCGCACACCACCCACCACTTCCAAGTATTCTACTCGCTAATGTTCAATATTTGGTTAACAAAGTCGACGAACTACGGGCAAGGATTTCTTTCCAGAGAGACATCAAGGACTGTAACATACTCTGTTTCACGGGAACATGGCTCTATTGGGATATTCTGTCGAAATCGGTCCAGCCAGATGGGTTCTCAGTTCATCGCGCAGACAGGAATAAATATCTCTCCGGGAAGCAGAAGGGCGGAGGTGTGTGTTTCATGAATAACGACTCGTGGTGTAATTGTAGTAACATAGAGGAACTCGAGTCCTTCTGTTCACCCGACCTAGAATATCTCACAATCAAATGCTGAGCGTATTATAAGATAATTTTTTTCGGTTATAGTCACGGCCGAGTATATCCCCCCTCAAGCCGATACCACGACGGCCCTCAAAAGAACTTCACTGTACCTTATGCAAACTGGAAACCACATATCCTGAGACTGCATTTATTGTAGCCGGGGATTTTAACAAAGCAAATTTGAGGACTAGGCTGCCGAAGTTCTATCAACAGACACCATAGTACCCTCCAAGCTCATCATTAAACTCGAGGCCCTGGGTCTGAACCCCGCCCTGTGCAACTGGGTCCTGGACTTCCTGACGGGCCGCCCCCAGGTGGTGAAGGTAGGAAACAACATATCCACTTCGCTGATCCTCAACACTGGGGCCCCACAAGGGTGCGTGCTCAGGCCCCTCCTGTACTCCCTGTTCACCCATGACTGCGTGGCCAAGCACGCCTCCAACTCAATCATCAAGTTTGCAGACGACACAACAGTAGTAGGCTTGATTACCAACAATGACGAGACCGCCTACAGGGAGGAGGTGAGGGCTCTGGGAGTGTGGTGGCAGGAAAATAACCTCTCACTCAACATCAACAAAACAAAGGAGATTATCATGAACTTCAGGAAACAGCAGAGGGTGCACCCCCCTATCCACATCGATGGGACCGCAGTGGAGAAGGTGGAAAGCTTCAAGTTCCTTGGCGTACACATCACTGACAAACTGAAATGGTCCACCCACGCAGACAGTGTGGTGAAGAAGGCGCAACAGAGCCTCTTCAAACTCAGGAGGCTGAAGAAATTTGGCTTATCACCTAAAACCCTCACAAACTTTTACAGTTGACAATTGAGAGCATCCTGTCGGGCTGTATCACCGCCTGGTACGGCAACTGCACCGCCCACAACCGCAGGGCTCTCCAGAGGGTGGTGCGGTCTGCCGAACGCATTACCGGGGGCAAACTACCCGCCCTCCAAGACACATACAGCACCCGATGTCACAGGAAGGCCAAAAAGATCATCAAGGACATCAACCACCCAAGCCACTGCCTGTTCACCCCGCTATCATCCAGAAGGCGAGGTCAGTACAGGTGCATCAAAGCTGGGACCGAGAGAATGAAAAACAGCTTCTATCTCAAGGCCATCAGACTGTTAAATAGCCATCACTAGCACATTAGAGGCTGCTGCTGCCTATTGAAATCACTGGCCACTTTAAGAAATGGAACACTAGTCACTTTAATAATGTTTACATATCTTGCACTACTCATCTCATATGTATATACTGCATTCTATTCTATAATATTATTCTGTATCTTAGTCCATGCCGCTCTGTCATTGCTTGTATGTATATATTCTTAAATCCCATTCCTTACTAGTTTTGTGTGTATTGGGTATATGTTGTGAAATTGTTAGATATTACTGCACTGTCGGGGCTAGAAGCACAAGCATTTCGCTACACCCGCTATAACATCTGCTAAACACGTGTATGTGACAAATACAATTTGATTTGATTTGTATGCTTGGGGTCATTGTCCTGTTGGAACGGAAATCTTCGCCCCAATCTAAGATCGTTTGCACGCTGAAGCAGGTTCTCACTAAGGATTTTCCTGTATTTGGCTCCATTCATTGTTCCCTCTATCCTTACCAGTCTCCCAGTCCCTGCTGCTGAAAAGCAGCCCATAGCATGATGCTGCCACCACCATGCTTAATGGTAGGGATGGTGTTAGACGGGTGGTTGAGCTGTGCCTGTTATTCTCCACACATAGCGCTTTGCATTTAGGCCAAAGAGTTCAATTTGCCTTATCAGACCACATAATCCTTTGCCTTATGCTCTCTGAGGCTTTCCCATGCCTTTTTGCAAACTCCAGGATTGCGTTCATGTGCTTTTTTTCTCAGGAGTGGCTTCCGTCGGGCCACTCTCCCATAATGCCCAGATTGCTGAAGTGCTATAGAGACTGTTGTCCTTCTGGCAGGTTCTCCCATCTCAGCCAAGGAACTCCACAGTTCAGTCAGAGTGGTCAGTTGTTTCTTGGCCACCTCCCTGACCAAGGTCCTTCTTGCCAAGTTGCTCAGTTTGGTCGGACGGCCAGCTCTAGGCAGAGTCTGGGTATTTCCATATTTTGTAAATTTTCCAACGATTTAGACCAATGTGCTCTTGGAAACTTTCAACACTCTAGAAATAGTTTTATACCCTTCCCCAGATATATGCCGCATTACAATTCTCTGAGATCTACGGACAGTTTCTGCTCTGACATGCACTGTCAACTGTAGGACCTTATATAGACAGGTGCGTTTCTTTCTAAATCATGTCCAAACAATTGAATTGGCCACAGGTGGACTCCAATCAAGTTGTAGTGACATCTCAAGGATGATCAAAGGAAATTGGATGCACCTGAGCTCAACTTGGAGTGTCATAGCAAAGGGGTGTGAATACTTATGTAAATTAGATATCTGTATTTCATTTTCAATAAATCTGCAAACATTTCTAAAAACATGTTTTCACTTTGTCATTATGGGATATTGTGTGTACATGGGTGAGGAAGAAAATATATTTTGAATTCAGGCTGTAAGAACAAAATGTGGAATAAGTCAAGGGGTATGACTACTTTCTGAAGGCACTGTAGTGGTAAGTAGACCTAATGTACTTTTTTCTCCAACCAACGTAGGCCTACCTAGTGAAGTTAACACTATTCCCTTTAACATTGTTTTTAAGAGTGTTTAATCACCATTGCTGCTGACAGACATGATAGGCTACATTGATTGATGGACCATGTCAAATTGTATAGCTAGCTAATAACAGATCACATCAATATGGTTAGTTACCAAGCTAACTTTCAGGGGATAAAGTAGATGGCTTTATCCAAATATTGTTTGATTTGCTTGCCATCTAGTGGTGATGACAAAAGTCCAACTGGCAACTTTACCAGGACAAGGACTTGCTGATGTCAAGCTCCTTTCTAATCTCTAAAGAAGCAAGCTAAATGACACGTTGTTTGATTAGCTAGCAAGCTAGCTAGCTAGCTACATGCCAAATGGTTAGGCTATCCTCACGCATCTGAAATTACATGATAAATTGAGGTTTACTGATAATGAAAAGCATGCAGTTACTTGCTATAGCCTATAACTCTGAAGATAGAGCGAAATGTGGAATAGTCAGAACTCTGTAGTTCTGACTATTCTCTTCAAGAGGTGATGATATTAAAACCAAATAGTTAACATTTATTTAACATTCCCTTGAAAACGGCACGTAGTTGTCAAAGGTTTCAGTGGAGCTGGGGGTCTCCTTGTCCCTCAGCAGCCAACTCGAACGCTGTGCACCGTATTGTGACGTTTTATTGATAACGACCTATAGGTGTTGAGTGTACACTACAGTATATACAGTGTACAAAACATTAGAAACACTTTCCATGACATTTTTTGCTGTTTCCATGACAGACTGACCAGGTGAAAGCTATGATCCCTTATTGATGTCACTTGTTAAATACACTTCAGTCAGTGTAGATGAAGGGAGGAGACAGAAGGATTTTAAAGCCTGGAGACAATTGAGACATGGATTGTGTATGTGTGCCATTAAGAGGGTGAACGGGCAAGACAAAATATGCCTTTGAACAGGGTATGGTAGTAGGTGCTAGGCGCACCGGTTTGAGTGTGTCAAGAACTGCAACGCTGCTGGGTTTTTCACGCTCAACAGTTTCCCGTATGTATCAAGAATGGTCCACCATCTAAAGGACATCCAGCCAACTTGACAAGGTGGGAAGCATTGGTGTCTACATGGGCCAGCATCCCTGTGAAACGCTTGACACCTTGTAGAGTCCATGCCCCAATGAATTGAGGCTGTTCTGAGGGCAAAAGGGGGTGCAACTCAATTTTAGGAAGGTGTTCCTAATGTTTTGTACACAGTGCATATGGTTCTGGTTAGGTTCCAGCTCATACCTTGATGTACTGGATGAACTCTTGTAGAAGGTTGCGTGACTATAAGAAAAGAACACAGAGATATTTACATAAAATAGGGATTTGATGCCAGGAACACGGTTAACGAGATTTACCGGGATTTACCACCCAAAACCACTCCCTTTATCCGGTATAAATAACTGCGAGAAACCGGTAAATAATAATAAATGATTTATATGAAAAGCATAGCGTGAAATGGAACTGTTAAATTACATGGGATGTCTAAATGTGGCTTCTCTACGGCCTCTGCATGATGAATCAACGCTCAGGGTGGGGAGAGACAGTCCATCTCAGTTGTGACGGGTAGGCCTGCATTTGCTGCAGCATAGCCTATGCTACAGTAATATAACGACCAAATGCGCGTCTAATTTACCCATCTCCATCTGGCTTTCGGGGGTGACCTTGTTTTTTTATTATAAATATATATATATATATTTTTTTTTTTATTGCAGAGTTTTAAAACAGCCTATCAGTCGAATATCGTTGCTTTAAAATCAGTGCACACGTGAGCACTCTCTAGCAGTCTCTCTCTCTCCATCAACTCCATTGAAATTGCATCCAAAATAGATAATCCTGTTCTAGATAGATAGATATGTATGTGTAATATCTATCTATATATACACACACACACACATATATATATATATATATATATATATATATATATAGTACCGTTCAAAGGTTTGGACACACCTTCTCATTCAAGGGTTTTTCAAAATTTTTACTATTTTCTACATTGTAGAGTAGTAGTGAAGACATCAAAACTATGAAATAACACATATGGAACCATGTAGTAACCAAAAAAAGTGTTAAACAAATCAAAATATATTTTATATTTGAGATTCTTCAAAAAGCCACCCTTTGCCTTGATGACAGCTTTGCACACTCTTGGCATTCTCTCAACCAGCTTCACCTGGAATGCTTTTCCACAGTCTTGAAAGAGTTCCCACATATGCTGAGCACTTGTTGGCTGCTTTTACTTCACTCTGCGGTCCGACTCATCCTAAACCATCTCAATTTGGCTGAGGTCGGGGGATTGTGGAGGCCAGGTCATCTGATGCAGCACTCCATCACTCTCCTTCTAAGTCAAATAACCCTTACACAGCCTGGAGGTGTGTTGGGTCATTGTCCTGTTGAAAAACAAAGGATAGTCCCAAACCAGATGGGATGGCGTATCGGTGCAGAATGCTGTGGTAGCCATGCTGGTTAAATCATAGATAGTGTCACCAGCAAAGCACCCCCACATCATAATAATAATAATATAATATAATATGCCATTTAGCAGACGCTTTTATCCAAAGCGACTTAGTCATGCGTGCATACATTTTTGTGTATGGGTGGTCCCGGGGATCGAACCCACTACCTTTGCGTTACAAGCGCCGTGCTCTACCAGCTGAGCTACAGAGGACCACCTCCTCCATGCTTTACGGTGGGAACTACACATGTGGAGCTCATCCGCTCACCCACTCCGCGTCTCACAAAGACACAGCGGTTGTAACCAAAAATCTTCAATTTGGACTCCAGACCAAAGGCCAGATTTCCACTGCTTGTGTTTCGACCACGAAGGCCTGATTTACACAGTCTCCTCTGAACAGTTGATGTTGAGATGTGTCTGTTACTTGAACTCTGTGAAGCATTTATTTGGGCTGCAATTTCTGAAGCTAGTAACGCAAATGAACTTATCCTCTGCAGCAGAGGTAACTCTGGGTCTTCCTTTCCCATGAGAGCCAGTTTCATCATAGCGCATGATGTTTTTTGCAACTGCACTTGAAGAAACTTTCAAAGTTCTTGAAATGTTCCGTATTGACTGACCTTCATGTCTTAAAGTAATGATGGACTGTAGTTTCTCTTTGCTTATTTGAGCTGTTCTTGCCATAATATGGACTTGGTCTTTTACCAAATAGGGCTATCTTCTGTATACCAACCCTACCTTGTCACAACACAACTGATTGGCTCAAATGCATTAAGAAGGAAAGAAATACCACAAATTAACAAGGCACACCTGTTAATTGAAATGCATTCCAGGTGACTACCTCATGAAGCTGGTTGAGAGAATGCCAAGAATGTGCAAAGCTGTCATCAAGGCAAAGGGTGGCTATTTGAAAAATCTCAAATATAAAATATATTTTGATTTGTTTAACACTTTTCTGGTTACTACATGATTCCATGTGTTATTTCATAGATTTGATGTCTTCACTATTATTCTACAATGTAGAAAATTGTAAAAAGAAAAGAAAAACCCTTGAATGAGTAGGTGTTCTAAAACTTTTGACCGGAAGTGTGTGTGTGTGTGTGTGTGTGTGTGTGTGTGTGTATATAAATTTATATAAAAAAAATTGTCTTTGGAAATCGATCCGCGGGCCTACAAAAGGGGGGTTAATGTCGACAGGCACTTAAACCTGTGACTGGACTATGTGAATACACTAGTAAACTACCTCTTCCTCTGTGACATCATCAGCTTCACCCTGCTCCTCGACGACGAAGGACTCTTTGAGCCTTAGGTACTCCTCTTCCTCCTTCTTCTCCTGCTCCTCTTTGGCCCGCCGCTCCTCTTCCTCCTAAAAGGAAAATAATAATAGGAGAAAGAAGGAATGAGTGCAAAAGTGGGAATAGGAAGTGATGTGTCTACCTGCATCTGTGTTCAAGAGTGAGACAGTGAGTGTATGTGTGTTTATTACCTCTTTCTGCTCCTGTTGTCTCTCCTTCTCATCCTCCTTGCTTCTCTCCTGCTCTCTGAGCTCCTGCATTTTCTTCCTTTCCTCTCTCTCTGCCAGCTCAGCCTGAGGAACACAGCATCAAACCCAGTCGCCAGAAGAACACTTGCAAACATCAAACAAAATGATATGAAAACGCAGGGTGAGTCAAAGCAATATGGTGGATGCCCTTCACCTGCCCTGTTCTATCACAGCAGTGCAGCTGAGGGGAGAAAGCCATTTTAGACAATTGACTAGGGCTGTGACGCAATATTTTTTCCATGGCAAAAATGAAAACACGAAGCAGGCCAAACACTTTGGTCCTTTAAAAACCTGCTGTATGTAAAATATTGTGTGCTATAGCTTGGAAAATAAATGTGACTCTAGATGACAACATAATGATGTTTGTTTCCAACATTAGGGCTGTTTTCCTAAAAAAGTTAAATCTGCTTCATGTTTTGTTTCCTTGCCACGATACTAACAAGTATTGTGATACTGGTATCGTCCCGGCCCTACTATTGATTGACATGCTACTGATGACATATTATGGACAATCTCCAATAGAGAACTGTTCTCCAGCTGTTCCAGAGTGGTAATACCTCTCTCTGAGCCCGTTTGGCCTGTTTCTCCTCCAGTTTCCTCTGCTTCTTGGCTCCCAACTTCCCTGTGGCCTGGAACTGCTGTTCCTCCTCTTCTTCCTGTTCCTCCATAGCCACTTCCTCTACAGGGCTGTCCTCTGAAGGAGCATTAACACATTTGTGAAACTTTATTTTCACAGTAGAAACGCATGTGATACTCGTGTGTGTGTGTCAGGTGTGTTACCGTTGTCGGATGCGTCCCTCTGGGCTCGCCTCTGGGCCATCACCCTGCTGTTGAGATTTCTACGGCGACGGGGCATGCCCACCCCACGCTCCTCGGCCACCTGAGGGCGAGGAGCTGCCACCCGAGGCAACACATCCTGCCTCTGTTCACGGTCAGCTGGAGAGAGAGAGGGCGGGACAATTATGAATTCCAGATTATTGGGTCAATTTAGCCCAAAAACGAGTACACATATGCTGTGAGAGAGGTAACGAGCTGGAGACAAGGGGAAGAGTTAATGGAGGGAGTGAGCGGTTGCGGGGGGGGGTTAGCTACATTGAGCTAGCTACATTGAGAACTGACAGGTCATAACGAGTAAATGAAAGGGAAAAAAGTAAACACCCAAACAACCTCTACTTTTAACTTAGTAGCACGCTATAAATAGCCAGTGTTAAACACGAATAGCAACTGTATTGCTAACGTTAGCTGTTTAAGTATTGGTGTCGTTAGCCAAATGCTCGGTAGCTACCGTTAACTCCTTACCTTCCTCTGTCTTTCCTCGTACCTTCACAGCAAAAACGATCAACACAATAAGGATTGCTGCAGCAATCAAATACACCACGATATCCATCGCAAATTTAAAATGCTGTTTTAGATTCTATGAATTTCACATTTCAAACTATTCTCCACCATAACAGACACGTATGTTCTGGTGTTCTTCATAGACCCCTGTCACGTGATCTTCTTCTTCAAGTTTCTATTAGCGAATCGCAACCAACTGACAGGTGCTTACACCGCCATCCACTGTACTGGAGTGTGAGGCCGGTCACGACCTACTAATAATACTATATTCACTTAACTAACCCAGAATTTCGAAGAAAATAACATATTTCCCTACAAACCTCTCTACTCCCATCACCCCCACCCCCATTCCAGTCCAACCTCTCTGACCCTGTCAAACAACCTCTCTCTTTCTACATCATACATTTCACAAAATAATAATACATGTTCAACCGTTTCCTCTACAATTCAGCCATTACACATTCCAGTACCATGTTTCCCTATCAATTTCAAAGCCCAATTCAATCTTTTATGTCCAAATCTCATCCGACACAACATAACTTCCTCCCTTCTATTCCCATTATATGACACTATCTCCCGTACAGATTTCCTTGTACTATAAACATTTCTGCCCTCACTACTTTCACCCAATTGTCTCTGCCAGCAATCTAACCCATTTTTCAGAATCAATGTTTTAATTTCCCCTCTACCCAACTGCACCTGTCTATCCACAATATTATTTTTCACTGCTTTTTTTGCTAATATATCTACTATATAATTTCCATAAACTCCTGTATGAGCCGGAATCCAACAGAACTGAATTTCAATACCATTTCTTTGTAATCCCAACAACAGCATAATTATTTCTAACCATAAATCTCTCGTTCTGACTTTCCAGATCTTAAACTACACAAAACTGATGCAGAGTCCGAACATATTACTACTCTTCTTGGTTGCACCTCCTATATCCATTGCAATCCAACAATTATCGCAACTATTTCTGTTGAATATACAGATACATAATTTGTTAGTCTCTTGCATAGATTAACATCGAACTCAAGAATAAATACACCTGCTCCTGTCTTCCCATTCATGGGATCATTTGAACCATCTGTATTCATTGCAAGGCAAGAATAAAACTGAGTACTAATATATTGACCCGCTATTGTTCCTACATGAACTTCTTCACACCACTGTTTCTTTTCTTCGATCAGGCTAAGATCAACATGTGATCTTTTATAAAACCACGGTGGCACATTTTCTATTGGCACCGATGGCACTATAACAAGGTCCCTGAGTCCATATTCATCAAGCCTTTTCCCAATCTCTGGACCAAAACCCCTCTTTTGATTCATATTCCCATTAGTCTTCCAATACTGTCAGTATAGGATGATCTACCGTACTACCCTTCAGTCTTGCCCAGTATGCCAGAGCTAGTTTAACTCGTCTAAGCAACAAATAATTAGGAGGGTAGATCAGCTTTAATGTCACGTCTCCTCCCGTTGCTCCCCTCCTGCGCTCTGATTCGCCGGTCTACTGAGCCACCGGTCTGAGCGCACCACCTCGGCAACACCGGAATAGAAACCCAACGCACCCTATTCACCTCCAGCGCACCTGCACCTCATCATCTCATCACCACCCCTATATAGCCCTGGACTGTTCCATGTTGTGTCGTGTGATTGTTAGTGTCATGTCGTGTACGCGCTCTTTGTTGTTCTCTTGCGCAGTGTTACATAAACCTTTACATTGTTGATTTCTGCGTCCTACCTCTTCGTGTCCTCGTCACATTTAATATTGCAGATAGATTGTGGCTTCCATCAATGTAATTGTCTGCATAATTTCCAATCCCCCATATATATTTTTTGTAAATATATATATTAAATATATAGTTTTAAAATATATATTCCTTTATTATTTTCCACTAACCCTACCACCCGTCGCCTAATTGGAGTAAACTAATGGACAACAACACTTAGGTTTCTACTTCCAGCTTATACATACTATATACATTTTACAGACACAGTATATTTTACAATAGTTATCTTTTGTTTGTTTTTAGTCCCATCCTTCAGCTCCACTCAACCCCTCCCATCTATCTCTGAACACCATCCAGTTTTGATTTCTATTTGCCATATATTTTTCAACTATGCTGTGATGTTTTACAAAAGTTCTGAACCTTTCTATTATCATAGATTCTACATATTGTAAATTAAAGATAAACATTTTTGCTAAGAGTATTATTGATGGATTTACTATGATTTTTTAAATTGCCCAGCAGTGCTATTTGCAGAGTTAACGCCAGGTAAATGTTGCAATTTTTCAGCCATTCCTGAACCTGCGACCAAAAACAAGCTACATATGAACAGTACCAAAACAAATTATCTAATGATTCTGTCTCTTCACAACAAAATCTGCAGAGCTGGGATGATTGTATCCCCCATATATATAACATTCTATTGGTTTCAAGAATTTTGCATAATAATTTAAATAGAACAACTCTATGTTTTGAATCCATTGTTGTTTTGTGCATCAGTTCATAAACCATGTGCCAAGGAATCGGTGCATCGAAAATCTCTTCCCAACTATTTTGCAATCTATATGGCACAGCTGTCAATTTTTTGGTCCTTAAATGGAACTGGTATAGTTTTTTATTTATCACATTTTTCTTTAACCAATTATTAGAATGAATTCCTATATTAGTACATTCACACTGTCTGTTCTTCTGAGAGGCAACATAATAGGGTTTTTAGAACTGTGTGAAATGATATGAGCCTCTGAGATTGAACTCTGACCGTCGATTTACGCTGGTTTGGTGATAAGACAACATTCCATTCCATGATTAGTGTCTGTGTGCCTGTCCGTCGTGCCAGGGAGATCCAATCTCCAGTTTATTTATCCCATATGGCAGATGAATACTGGACTCCATCATTCTGAGAAAAGGGCTTAGTATTATTATTATTATTAGTATCCTATGTTGCATTAGTATATTTGTATAAACAAGCAGTAAATGAACTAGAGACAGATATTTGGCGCCATGTAAATATTGATGTCGGTTGCATGAGAGCACAATGTACCTTTGTCTAATTTCACGTATCTGTTCTTCGTCACAAGGACTCAGGAAGACTATAAAGAGTTGTAACCGAATCCTGTTTATTTGGGCTTTAACTCTACACCATTGGGTGACCTTTAACGCTCCATTACTGCAGTAATTAATAAAGTTCAATTGTTTTGAGGAAATCTAAAAGTCTCTCCTTTGATTAGAATAATTACCATGACAAAAGTAGTGTATGTCTTCCTTTCAACCCTTTGCTGGATGTCTTGTAGCTCCACTTGTAGCCCTCAAAACCTAAGTGGCATTTCATAAAATGGTCTGATGGTGAT
This sequence comes from Coregonus clupeaformis, assembly GCF_020615455.1. Lineage (NCBI taxonomy): Eukaryota > Metazoa > Chordata > Actinopteri > Salmoniformes > Salmonidae > Coregonus > Coregonus clupeaformis. The sequence goes on along the minus strand of NC_059206.1, from coordinate 39,014,797 downwards.
GTGGATATACTCGGAAATACATATCCCAAATGAAATAAATTATCTCACTCCAATCAATTTTAATAGAAAGTTAGCAAAAATAGATAAGATCTTGCTACTATGGAAAGGTAAATACCTGTCAATTTGTGGAAAAATTACATTTACATTTACATTTACGTCATTTAGCAGACGCTCTTATCCAGAGCGACTTACAAATTGGTGCATTCACCAGTGGGATAACCACTTGACAAATTTTTTTTTTTTTAGGGGGGGGGGGGGTAGAAGGATTACTTTATCCTATCCCAGGTATTCCTTCAAGAGGTGGGGTTTCAAATGTCTCCGGAAGGTGGTGAGGTGACTCCGCTGTCCTGGCGTCGTGAGGGAGCTTGTTCCACCATTGTGGTGCCAGAGCAGCGAACAGTTTTGACTGGGCTGAGCGGGAACTATGCTTCCGCAGAGGAAGGGGAGCCAGCAGGCCAGAGGTGGATGAACGCAGTGCCCTCGTTTGGGTCTAGGGACTGATCAGAGCCTGAAGGTACGGAGGTGCCGTTCCCCTCACAGCTCCATAGGCAAGCACCATGGTCTTGTAACAGATGCGAGCTTCAACTGGAAGCCAGTGGAGTGTGCGGAGGAGCGGGGTGACGTGAGAGAACTTGGGAAGGTTGAACACCAGACGGGCTGCGGCATTCTGGATGAGTTGTAGGGGTTTAATGGCACAGGCAGGGAGCCCAGCCAACAGCGAGTTGCAGTAATCCAGACGGGAGATGACAAGTGCCTGGATTAGGACCTGTGCCGCTTCCTGTGTAAGGCAGGGTCGTACTCTCCGAATGTTGTAGAGCATGAACCTGCAGGATCGGGTCACCGCCTTGATGTTAGCGGAGAAACGACAGGGTGTTGTCCAGGGTCACGCCAAGGCTCTTCGCACTCTGGGAGGAGGACACAACGGAGTTGTCAACCGTGATGGCGAGATCATGGAACGGGCAGTCCTTCCCCGGGAGGAAGAGCAGCTCCGTCTTGCCAAGGTTCAGCTTGAGGTGGTGATCCGTCATCCATACTGATATGTCTGCCAGACATGCAGAGATGCGATTCGCCACCTGGTTATCAGAAGGGGGAAAGGAGAAGATTAGTTGTGTATCGTCAGCGTAGCAATGATAGGAGAGGCCATGTGAGGATATGACAGAGCCAAGTGACTTGGTGTATAGCGAGAATAGGAGAGGGCCTGTAACTGAGCCCTGGGGGACACCAGTGGTGAGAGCACGTGGTGCGGAGACAGCTTCTCGCCACGCCACTTGGTAGGAGCGACCGGTCAGGTAGGACGCAATCCAAGAGTGAGCCGCGCCGGAGATGCCCAGCTCGGAGAGGGTGGAGAGGAGGAACTGATGGTTCACAGTATCAAAGGCAGCAGACAGGTCTAGAAGGACAAGAGCAGAGGAGAGAGAGTTAGCTTTAGCAGTGCGGAGAGTCTCCGTGACACAGAGAAGAGCAGTCTCAGTTGAATCACCCTGATTAACTATTTAGTATTATCCCAGTTTACCTATTTGCTTATGGTCTTGCCTACGCCTAGCGAACAGTTTTTTAAATTATATGAGAAAAAAATATTCCATTTTATTTGGAACAGCAAGCCAGACAAAATTAAACGGGCCTATTTATATAATGAATATGAATTCGGAGGACAGAAATTATTAAATATTAAAGCATTAGGCCTATCACTAAAAGCTTCAGTCATACAAAAGTTATACTTAAATCCGAACTGGTTCTCTAGCAAATTAGTGAGATTGTTTCACCCAATGTTCAAGAAAGGCCTTTTTCCCTTTATTCAGATTACAACCTCTCACTTTCAGTTATTTGAAAAGGAAATCATCTCCCAAATATCACTATTTCTAAAACAAGCCATAGAAAGTTGGTTGCAATTTCAATTTAATCCTCCAGAAACAACAGAACAAATAATGTAACAAATATTGTGGTTAAACTCAAATATACTAATTGATAAAAAACGTTTTCTTTGACAAAATGTTTAAAAAAGGTATAATCTTCGTAAATTATATTATCGGTAGGACTGGTGGAGTGATGTCGCACATGCAGCTAACAAAAACATATGGAAATGTCTGCTCTACCCAAAATTACAACCAAATAATTGCAACATTACCGCAAAAATGGAAGAGGAAAGTGGAAGGGGGAAAAAGGAAGGAACTTGTCTGTCGGCCTTGCATTAAAGAACATAATTGGTTAAAGAAAACTGTGATAAATAAAAAAGTACACCAGTTTCATTTAAGGACCAAAGGATTGACAGCCATCCCATATAGATTGCAAAGTAGTTGGGAAGAGATTTTTGACGTACCGATCACATGGCATAGTGCACAAAACGACGCTGGATTCAAAACTTAGAATTTTTCAATTTAAATTATTATATAACATTCTTGCTACCAATAGAATGTTATTTATATGGGGGATACAATCTTCCCAGCTCTGCAGATTTTGCTGCGAAGAGACAGAATCATTAGATCATTTGTTTTGGTACTGTCCATTAGTAGCTTGTTTTTGGACACAGGTCCAGGAATGGCTAAAGGATTGCAATATTTACCTGGAGCTAACCCTGCAGATAGCATTACTGGGTGATCTGAAAAGTCATAGTCAATCGATCAATAATATAATAATACTTTTAGCAAAAATGTTTATTTTCAATATACAATCTGTAGAAACAATGAGAATAGAAAGGTTCAGAACTTTTGTAAAACATCACAGTACAGTTGAAAAATATATGGCAAATAGAAATCCAATATGGATGGTGTTAAGAGATAGATGTATGTATGTATGTGTATGTATGTGTGTGTATATATATATATATATATATATATATATATATATATATTTGTGATGTCACGAGAGGCTGTGTCCTGGAGGGACGTTACATCCCCCTGAGGTGGCTGCAAACCCAGACAGCTATGGCTCCATCTGCTGGTATGGTCGGGAACCCCACCCCTCTATGGCCAATCTTCCCACGCAGCTGAAACAAATGAGGAGCTGATGAGCTGAAGGTTTGGGAAGGGAAGAGACACAGTCTCCAACCTGGGCTCTCTGGAGGACAAGAGTGCTGCACGTCCACTTCCATAAGGAATATAAGGATTTGGAGATACTTACCTTTGGGAAATACTCACCTTTGGATATATGCACCTGTGGAAATACGTGAGAGACATTTGGAAGGACTTTTTGCTGGGTTGGCCACTAGCTGCAACGTGGACTACAGTAAGGCTGGGGAAAAGTTATCTGAGCGAGTGAGAATTATGATTTTGGATGTGGAAGAGACATCCCTGAACTGTTAACCCTTAAAGAGCCACAAGAGAACAGAATTTTGTTATATTTTCGTTAATTTCCCAAGACCTATAATAAAATCCTTGTTTTGTTTGAACCTTGTCTCCTTGCACTACTTGGGCAATCCCGCTGAAAGCTGTGTAGCCTCTCGTGACGTCACAGATGGTGGAGAATACAGGCACGCTCAAGCGTTAATAGTGCATGTCAGAGGAGGATACCGAAGGTTTGATCACCCAGTTTTCCAAGTTGGCCGTAGGCTCCCCGCCGACTGAAATGGAGGACATATTGAAAGCCCTTGTTGCTGGCCAGCAAGCCCAGATGCAAGCAAACGTGGCTCTCTTGGAGGAGCAAAAGAAAGCCAACCTTCTGAAGGCAGAGGAATTGCAGTTGCAGAGACAGAGGGTGGTCCAAAATACCCGCCCAATAAAGGCAAGTGACTTTATATCTAAGATGGGAGCTACCGATGACATTGAGGCATACCTGCATGCATTTGAGGCCACGGCCACTAGGGAAGCCTGGCCCAAGCAACAGTGGGTTGGTCTGTTAGCCCCCTTTCTAACCGGGGAATCGCTGAATGCTGTCCGGGACCTGGGCCCTGACCAGGTTACTGACTATGATGCCCTGAAGTCTGAGATCCTCAGCAGATATGGACTCACAAAGTTTGGTATGGCCCAGCGCTTTCACAGCTGGACCTTCCAACCAGACCAACCTCCTCGGGCGCAGATGCATGAACTTGTCCGAATCGCAAGGAAAGGGCTGGATCCGCAGAGGAATACAGCAGCGGCGGTGGTGGAGGCCGTTGTGGTGGATCGTTACCTACGCGCCCCTGCCTTATGAGGCAAAACGGTTCATCAGTCAACAGGCCTTGACCACGGCTGATCTGACCGTGGAAGCTGTGGAAAAGTACCAGGCCACAGCGGAGATGCTGAATGCTTCCCGAAAAGACCCCAGGAGGGCGGCCCCACCACAAATGGGAAGAACCCGTCCAAAGGACCCCAAGGTCTCGAACCCAGCCACGTCAGGACTTATCCCGGCTCCAGGGGGAGCCAGAAACCAGGCGGGTCCAAGAAGAGTACACCAGGAGGGGGAAGTTCGACAGTGTTACCGGTGTGGGGAGATGGGACATATCTCCTGGCAGTGTGGGAAACCAGCCGATGAACCTATGCCCACTGCGGAGTCCTCCAGCTCAGCACCCACACACCGTTTTGCCTCGCTCTTGGGAGTCGTAGATGGCGGCCCAGATCGACCCCCCCACCTGCCCGGTAACTGTGAATCACCATGATGTGGAGGCCTTACTGGATTCTGGTAGCCGGGCCACCCTGGTGCGTAAGGATTTGGTGGGCCCAACGTGTCTGACCCCGGGGAAAGTCCTCCCAGTTTCCTGTGTCCATGGGGACACCAGAGAATACCCCATTACTGAACTTACAATGACCAGCACACGGGGAACCATACACACGACGGCGGGGTGGTTGATTCCCCCCCGTCCCTGTCCTAATTGGACGAGACTGCCCAGCCTTTTACCCACTCTGGAGAGAGTCTCAGGAGAGGATAACCCGAGTACCTCGGAAACGGAGAGGCAAGACTCATCCTGGGAAGGCTCCGGTGCAATCCTCCGAGTTACTCACTCCCGCCCCGGGCTCTGATAGGGATGGCAGGTGCCCAGACCGACACAGAGACGGAGCTACAGAATCTGGACAAAGAACTGTCTGGTCTGAAGGGGACCGCTGAGAGGTATCGTTTGTTAAAGCAACAGTTAGACATGAAGACAGAAGAGTTAGATATCCTCCAGGCTAAACTCCAACAGAGCTCCTTCCCTAAGCAACAGGAGGAGCTGGAGAGGCTGCGCAGGACCATCGAGGAGTGTGAGGAGACCCTGCGCAGTAGTAAGGAGGTCCAGAAGAAGGCAGAGGAGAAGTACAAGGTGTTGGAGAACAAGATGAAGAATGCGGAGGCAGAGAGAGAGAAGGAACTGAAAGCTGCTCAACAGAAGCTAAACTCTGCTAAAACCAAGGCGGATGCGTTCAGTAAGAAACTCAAGGAGAGACAACAGGAGGCTGAGTCCCTGGTCCTAGAGTTGGAGGAGTTGAAGAGAGAGCAGTCTGGCAAGCACCACGGCAATGCGGACGCCCTCTCCCGGCGTGAGGCCTTCTTCGCTGCCTTTACCCCGACGAGGACGTCGGTCCCGAGGAGGGGGATGTGTGATGTCACGAGAGGCTGTGTCCTGGAGGGACGTTACATCCCCCTGAGGTGGCTGCAAACCCAGACAGCTATGGCTCCATCTGCTGGTATGGTCGGGAACCCCACCCCTCTATGGCCAATCTTCCCACGCAGCTGAAACAAATGAGGAGCTGATGAGCTGAAGGTTTGGGAAGGGAAGAGACACAGTCTCCAACCTGGGCTCTCTGGAGGACAAGAGTGCTGCACGTCCACTTCCATAAGGAATATAAGGATTTGGAGATACTTACCTTTGGGAAATACTCACCTTTGGATATATGCACCTGTGGAAATACGTGAGAGACATTTGGAAGGACTTTTTGCTGGGTTGGCCACTAGCTGCAACGTGGACTACAGTAAGGCTGGGGAAAAGTTATCTGAGCGAGTGAGAATTATGATTTTGGATGTGGAAGAGACATCCCTGAACTGTTAACCCTTAAAGAGCCACAAGAGAACAGAATTTTGTTATATTTTCGTTAATTTCCCAAGACCTATAATAAAATCCTTGTTTTGTTTGAACCTTGTCTCCTTGCACTACTTGGGCAATCCCGCTGAAAGCTGTGTAGCCTCTCGTGACGTCACAATATATATATATATATATATATATATACATATATATATATATATATATATATATATATATATATATATATATATATATATATATATATATACAGTGGGGGAAAAAAGTATTTAGTCAGCCACCAATTGTGCAAGTTCTCCCACTTAAAAAGATGAGAGAGGCCTGTAATTTTCATCATAGGTACACGTCAACTATGACAGACAAAATGAGAAAAAAATCCAGAAAATCACATTGTAGGATTTTTAATGAATTTATTTGCAAATTATGGTGGAAAATAAGTATTTGGTCAATAACAAAAGTTTCTCAATACTTTGTTATATACCCTTTGTTGGCAATGACACAGGTCAAACGTTTTCTGTAAGTCTTCACAAGGTTTTCACACACTGTTGCTGGTATTTTGGCCCATTCCTCCATGCAGATCTCCTCTAGAGCAGTGATGTTTTGGGGCTGTCGCTGGGCAACACGGACTTTCAACTCCCTCCAAAGATTTTCTATGGGGTTGAGATCTGGAGACTGGCTAGGCCACTCCAGGACCTTGAAATGCTTCTTACAAAGCCACTCCTTCGTTGCCCAGGCGGTGTGTTTGGGATCAATGTCATGCTGAAAGACCCAGCCATGTTTCATCTTCAATGTCCTTGCTGATGGAAGGAGGTTTTCACTCACAATCTCACGATACATGGCCCCATTCATTCTTTCCTTTACACGGATCAGTCGTCCTGGTCCCTTTGCAGAAAAACTGCCCCAAAGCATGATGTTTCCACCCCCATGCTTCACAGTAGGTATGGTGTTCTTTGGATGCAACTCAGCATTCTTTGTCCTCCAAACACGACGAGTTGAGTTTTTACCAAAAAGTTCTATTTTGGTTTCATCTGACCATATGACATTCTCCCAATCCTCTTCTGGATCATCCAAATGCACTCTAGCAAACTTCAGACGGGCCTGGACATGTACTGGCTTAAGCAGGGGGACACGTCTGGCACTGCAGGATTTGAGTCCCTGGCGGCATGGTGTGTTACTGATGGTAGGCTTTGTTACTTTGGTCCCAGCTCTCTGCAGGTCATTCACTAGGTCCCCCCGTGTGGTTCTGGGATTTTTGCTCACCGTTCTTGTGATCATTTTGACCCCACGGGGTGAGATCTTGCGTGGAGCCCCAGATCGAGGGGAGATTATCAGTGGTCTTGTATGTCTTCCATTTCCTAATAATTGCTCCCACAGTTGATTTCTTCAAACCAAGCTGCTTACCTATTGCAGATTCAGTCTTCCCAGCCTGGTGCAGGTCTACAATTTTGTTTCTGGTGTCCTTTGACAGCTCTTTGGTCTTGGCCATAGTGGAGTTTGGAGTGTGACTGTTTGAGGTTGTGGACAGGTGTCTTTTATACTGATAACAAGTTCAAACATGTGCCATTAATACAGGTAACGAGTGGAGGACAGAGGAGCCTCTTAAAGAAGAAGTTACAGGTCTGTGAGAGCCAGAAATCTTGCTTGTTTGTAGGTGACCAAATACTTATTTTCCACCATAATTTGCAAATTCATTAAAAATCCTACTATGTGATTTTCTGGATTTTCTTTTCTCAATTTGTCTGTCATAGTTGACGTGTACCTATGATGAAAATTACAGGCCTCTCTCATCTTTTGAAGTGGGAGAACATGCACAATTGGTGGCTGACTAAATACTTTTTTCCCCCACTATATATATATATTATTATTATTATTTTTCTGCGAGAAAAAAAACATATGGGGGATTGGAAGTGATGCAGACAATTACATTGATGAAAGTTACAATCTATCTGCAATATTAAAGCTGATAAAAAAATAAAAAATAAATAGTGGCATTTCATGGAGGCATTCCATATGTTTATCAGTACTTTATTTGCAATCTATTCTGTCAGTTTTTCTACAGACCTCTTTGTACTCGCTTTGAAGATATTTTACACATTTCTTCAGAAAGTGTGACTTTTCTTTGTAACGTGTGTATCAAAATATTTTTATTTATTATTTTGTATGATTTATCAAAAATAATTGTACAAAGACTTATCAATGCACTGTACTGTAACTGTACAGTTGAAAATCATATTAAATAAATGAGTATCATTCCATTAAAATTTCTGCAGTTAGTGGAAACTAATATTATACTTATTTGACTGCATACATTACAGTATTCACAGTAATTCTGCTGTTATGAAGTCAAATGTTTTGTGGTAGGTTCTTCTTCAATTCACAGATGGTGTTGCATAGTTTCCTACTCAGCTGAACAATGTTTAGTCTCTGCAGCACCATACCACAGTCAGACCTTTGAGTACAAAAGGACAAATAGGGTAAATGCTCTGAGCCTCTGTCTGCAATCTCTCCCATCTTCATCTTCCAAAGAACATCTGCCAGGTACCACATGACAAACACACACACACACACACACACACACACACACACACACACACACACACACACACACACACACACACACACACACACACACACACACACACACACACACACACATACCAATCTTATCCTCCTCCCTTCATCTTCTCCTCCCACCCCTGTTTTTTTCACTTCTCCTTCTCTTCTTCCACACTCCCTACTGTAAACAGTTTGTCTCCACAAGGCTGTGTAATCCCAGAAGCATCCTCACGTGCTTAGGTGGTGTTTTTTCCAAGTATTAATTACCCTGTGAAGTGAAAGGGAAAATGTGACCCATGCAGCCCTGTTTCCTATAATAAAAGTGGAGTTATGTGTCTGTCAACTCCTGTTGTTTTTTTGACAGGATATTGGAAAGGATACAGAGGACAGGATATTACAGCATTCTATAACCCATGACTTTCATTGAGGTTTTATTGCTTGGTATTAAATAGGGCTATCCTATATAAATACAAATAACAACACAACAATGTATTCTAATTGAACGTGACCATACTTCACATACAGTATGCAACAGTCTTGCTGTCCTTTAGATTTATATATTTTGACAAAAGTTAGGAAGGGACACTGGATGAGAGGAAAGTGTGAACAGCCAATGTGAATGAGCCAGATACAGAAAGCAGAAAAGAGAACAAGGAGAACTGGTGACTTGTGCAGAATGTGGTAATGATATAATGACTGTGGTAATGACAGATACAGTAGCTAGAGTGAAAGCAAAATCAACAGACAGAACTGTTTGATCAGGCCTCTTCACAGTCAGCTGCTTCCTACCCCCCTCCCCAGACAGACAGACAGACACAGCTGCCAGACCAAAATACCCCTGCCTGGCCTGAACCAACCCCAAAGATGGGAGGACACCCAGGCAGACCTGGGCAACTCCCCCCTATGGAGCAAGCCTCCCCAGCACTTCCACTCCCAAACCTCTAGACTCCCACAGCTCACCCTCCCACCCAACCCACACACCCCTGCCCCGGCATGGTACAGTCCCACAGTCCCAGGAAGGCCAGTCTATTTATGGAGGGCGGAGTCGGGCTGAGGAGAGGGGCAGGTGCTGAACGTTTTTGGAGACTGTGAGAGTCAGTAAATGCACTTCAGCCAGCACTTTCTCCCTCTCCCACCCTTTTTACCTCTGTCTGTGAGGTGTTCCATTCTTCTATCCACTTAGTAATGACCCTGGATATGGACAATGTGGAGGTGTTTGATACTGGGGAGAAAGGAAGGGGCCTCAGGACCACCAAGGACCTCTGTGCTGGGGAGGTGGTGCTCGCTGAGCCCAGCTTCGCTGCTGTAGTCTTCGACAGGTAGGGACCAATGCATGGAGATTTGGGTCATAATGACATAATCTCTCAGTGGCATGCACACACACATCAATTATTTCTTAGTAAGAAAGACAAATTGAATGCAAAAAGGATACCTACATGGTTCCTGTATCAATGCATATCCTTAACAATTTGAGATTGTGGTTCAATTGATTAAAAATGACTTACCTTCTGCTATGTCTTTGACGGGTAGGGCCTGATTCATGGTTTGTATCATGGTGGCCAAGAGGCCATGTATAGTATTGGTATTTCACAGTGGAGTGAGCATATCCATTACTCCTCAGGTGCCAGCCTTGTCTCATAGACTAGGCGTAACATAGTATACGTAAATCCGGGACGTTTGGTATGGTTATACACTGAGTATACTAAACATTAAGAACACCAACTCTTTCCATGACCTAGACTAACGAGGTGAATTCAGGTGAAAGCTATGATCCCTTATTGATGTCACTTGTTAAATCCACTTCAATCAGTGTAGATGAAGGGGAGGAGACAGGTTAAAGAAGGATTTTAAAGCCTTGAGACAATTGAGACATGGATTGTGTATGTGTGCCATTCAGAGGGTGAATGGGCAAGACAAACAATGTAAGTGCCTTTGAACGGGGTATGTTAGTAGAAGCCAGGCGCACTGGTTTGTGTCAACAACTGCAATGCTGCTGGGTTTTTCACGCTCAACAGTTTCCCGTGTATATCAAGAATGGTCCAACAACCAAAGGACATCCAGCCAACTTAACACAACTGTGGGAAGCATTGGCATCAACATGGGCCAGCATCCCTGTGGAACGCTTTCAACACCTTGTAGAGTCCATGCCCCGACGAATTTAGGCTGTTCTGAGGGCAAAAGGGGGGGTGGGGGGAGCAACTCAATATTAGGAAGGTGTTCCTAATGTTTGGTATACTCAATGTATAAGACAGAAGGTTACTTAAGGCAAAAACAAAAGGAGGGTGGTTGGTCGGGGTAGATGGGTAGGAATATAACGCGAACGTATTCGAACCCAAAAGTTCCGTGTTCGAATCTCATCACGGACAACTTTAGCATTTTAGCTAATTAGCAACTTCGTAACTACTTACTACTTTTTAGCAACTTTGCAACTACTTAGCATGTTAGCTAACCCTTCCCCTAACCTTAACCATTTAACCGAACTCCTAACCTTAACCCTAACCTTAACCCCTAACCCTAACCCTAACCCCTAGCCTAGCTAACACTAGTCACCTGGCTAACGTTAGAGTTAGCCACCTTTCTATCTAGCTGACATTAGCCACATCAAATTGGAATTCGAAACATACAGTATCATATGAAATGGATGATGGACATCCACAAATTAAAGCATACCATTCGAAACGTAACATATTATACTAAATGGAGGGAGACAGATTTACATTTACTATAATGCTATGCCTACCCCTGAGTCCAGGTTGCAGGTGCTGGGTAGAAAATGATACCTGCTGTTCATGTATCAATGTAAACATAATCAATGTATTATCTGTTTAATATTACAATCTAACAGATTCTTGAAAGAAATGGCAGTTAAGTTTGTCTAAAATTCAACATCCTGTTGTTTGAGTGCTTGTAAATGGGTTGGGTTTTTCTTGCAGATAGTCATGTAGTGCAGATATTTCTGTGTGTGTACAATATGTAGTGCAGATATTTCTTAACTGTAGAAAGTCCCCACATAAAAATACTAATTATAAACTGTAGTATACTGTAGAATCCTATACTACACACTGTAGTGTCCCTTGATCACGTAGTGCTTACTTTAGAATTATATGATCGATTGGACGACTAGCTAGCTTTACTGCTAACTTCTAGCTTTGTCAATGCTGTTTTGATTTGAATGTGCTTTTGTGGACTTTACTGTAGTATTCAATGTAGTGTTTTTTGCGGACATGACTGTGGTATACTATAGTATTCACTGTAGTGTTTTTGCAGACTTTACTGTTGTATTCAATATAGTGTTTTGCAGACTTTACTTTAGTATACTGCAGTATTTACTTTAGTGTTTTTGCGGACATGACTGTAGTATACCATAGTATTCACTGTAGTGTTTTTGCTGACTTTACTGTCGCATTCACTATAGTGTTTTGCAGACATGACTGTAGTATACAGTATAGTATAGTATACTCCTGAGTGGCGCAGTGGTCTAAGGCACTGCATCGCAGTGCTAACTGTGCCACTAGAGATCCTGGTTCGAATCCAGGCTCTGTCGCAGCTGGCCGCGACCGGGAGACTCATGGGCGGCGCACAATTCGTCCAGGGTAGGGGAGGGAATGGCCGGCAGGGATGTAGCTCAGTTGATAGAGCATGGCGTTTGCAACGCCAGGGTTGTGGGTTCGATTCCCACGGGGGGCCAGTATAAAAAAAAAGATATGTATTCACTAACTGTAAGTTGCTCTGGATAAGAGCGTCTGCTAAATATGTAAAATGTAAATGTATACTATAGTATTCACTGTAGTGTTTTTACAGACATTACTGTAGTATACTATAGTCATCACTATAGTGTTTTGCAGACATGACTGTAGTATATTGTAGTAACACCTGCCGACTAGGGTTAGCTAAAATGACACAACTACAGACAACCCCAGTTTCTTTTTAATGAGAGGAACACCTCAATCAGAACATAAGACACACAGGTTTGTGACAGGCTTCTATTGAGTTGGGTCAACAGTTCTGAGTAATGCAACAGACTAGACAACACCTTAGCAAAAATATACATTTTCTATTACAATTGCAACATCTAAATGTTAGACACGTTCTAGGCCCATTAAATAATGTCATAGATTATTGTCATAGATTATTGCCATTAACAGCCGATTAATTATGTATGTTTATTGCTGTTATTGCCCATTATTATTTGCACCTTTCTGTGTCTACTTTTAGATCAACCATACTCCATATAAAGCCAACGAAGTCTCAATTCAAGACAAAACTCGTCAACAACTGTCAATCATTCCCTGCCATGTATCATCTCCATTACCTTAATCTATAAAGACTCTTAAACTGAACTGCATCTCTACCTCCGCCTGCTCTTTAACTGGAGTCCCAGGGTAGATGGGAATCACCATAAAAGCCAATTCATGCTTCATCCAAAAATGTGGTTGGAGGCTCCATATGGAGGGTGTGACGCAATGGCGGAGCCTCCGGAATTGCGTCACGCTGAGGAGTATTTCTGTCTGTAATAAATCCCTTTTGTGGGGAAAAACTCATTCTAATTGGCTGCACCCCTGCCCAGTCATGTGAAATCCATTGATTAGGGCCTAATTAATTTATTTCAATTGACTGATTTCCTTATATGAACTGCAACTCAGTAACATCCTTGAAATTGTTGCACGTTGCATTTAAATTTTTGTTCAGTATAGATTGGAATGTACTTTGTCTAGTGTAGATAAGCGACACACACACAAACACATATTACAATACAGTGTATCAATCTCTCCATCTACTGTACAGGTGGATGGTCCTTGAATAAGACCACACTTTCAGTTCTGTGTACTGTACTCTGCTTCTACATATGTCTGAGTATGTGTGTGAGAGCATGTGCGCATTGAGGGATCTCAGTCTCTATATCTGCTGCAATGCTAGTCACAGATATGCTTGCTTACTGCGGGCCAGTGTGGTGCCATATAAGAGCTAGCGTCGGTATGACAGCAGACTTAGCAGGTATGCAATGAAAGGATCATGCTGTTTGGAAAGGGGGGTGTGTGCAGGGGCTGTGTGTGTGTGTGTGTGTGTGTGTGTCTTGTCCCCTTGCAGTTTTGTTGAAGCTTTACAGCATGCCAACAATCATTGCAGGCATTAAGCTAGTTCCATTTCCTTTTAGACACACTCCCAGACACCCATAGGATAAACTGTTTACACACACAAGCCCATAGTCTTCAAGGTGTCTTCAAGGTGTGGCAGTTATTTAATGGCTGTTTAGTATTATGTTTTTGGCATTGCCATGTCACTTACACACGTTTTTAGTCCTACGCTAAAGCTGTTTGCACAATCTTTACACACCTAGGAAGAAAAAATATTGAGTTGTGGCCTACACAGATGTTCTATTTTTAGATACAAAACCATACTGTACACATCAGCCTTCACCTTAAGGCGAAGTTCAGAGATTGAGGAAGTTGTGTACAATATACATGTTGAGAAAGCAGGTTTGAATGCTGCTAGATGAAAAACATTTAGAATGTCTGGCCTCATGTGTATTACGTGATTGTCTATTTTAGAAATGGGATCTCAGGTACCTGTTTTTTGGCACATCAGAGGGAATGATAGCTGAGACCAATCGGGTGCCTGTCCACAGGGGTGAACTTAGTGAATTGGGGGCCTCCCCTACTGCCCAAAGGGGCCATCTTTCCACAGACATTACTTGCTATGATTAGGTTTATCCCACAATTGAATATATTTATTTAATATGCGTTTTTAATTTCAGGAATTTATTCAATATATAGGCCGTATAAAGATGTTAAAAATCTGTCAGCGGGGACCACCTATGAAACATTGTAGTATACTGTAGAGTACTATACTACACACTGTATTGATATGCTAATATTTAATTTGCATATGTCCCTCCCATTCCCCTCCCCCATAGCCCAATGTGTGTCACCCATAACTAAAAAACCTACATGCCAAGTATAGACCATATATTGTGTTCCGTAGTTCAACAATAACTACAACTATTTATCACACTATTCAAAAATCACACACCTTCCCTCCCAGTATCCGGAACAACAAGTTTCCATCCCCTACTTTCCATTTTTAATCAAGTTATTTACCCCTTCCTCCAACCCAAGTCCCCTTACCCTAACCCGGGTTTGTATCCTATTCCCAACCTTTAGCCTAAACCAGCTTCGTATCCTCTACCCAACACCTCATCCTCTATTTTTGTATTTTTTACTTTACTTCTTAACTTTTTAAAATCCATTAAAGTTTGTTTTAATCAAATCAAGTTGAGGAAGAAAAAAGGAGAACTCCCCCATCCCATTCCCCTTGTACCTTGCCAAACCTGACCTTCACCTGACAGATACTGTACATGGAGAAGAGGGATAGAAGAGGGCTAGCTAACATTAGCCACCTAGCCAACTAGCTAGAATTCGTAACATATCATACGTTTAGCAAATTCTGAACATATTGTACTTTTGCAAATTCGTAACATATTGTACATTTGACAAATTCTGAACATATAATACGAATTGTAATTTGTAACATATCATACGAAATGGGTGATGGACATCTACAAATTAATACATACCATACAAAACGTAATGTACTGTATCTTACTAAATAAAGTGTCTCAGATTTACGTACAGAATAATACGAAATGCTCTGAGACCAGGTTGCACTGAGATGTCCCTAACAGTCCCAAAGTTATTCATCCCTACATGTTATAGAAAATAACCGGTCAGATCACTGTCCTACCTACAGTACATAGAGGTTATGGACAATTTGCTCTTTTAGTGTTTGTCCAGTAAGTTTCCTCAAGGAGAAAACCCCAAAAATATATTTTTAAAGATGTTTAAAAAGATAATAAACAAAAGATAATTAAACAAAAACACTATAGTAAATACTACATATACTAGAGTAATGTCGGCAAAAACACTACAGTAAATCCTACATTCATGTCCGCAAAAACACTGCAGTAAATACTACAGTATTCACTCTAGTGTTTTTGCTTAAAAACCCAGCGCAAAAACACTACAGTGAATACTACGGTAAAGTCTGCAAAAACGCTACTGTGAATACTATAGTATATGCTGTACATCAGTTGGGGTCTCTATAAGCTTGAATATGAGGTCCTAAACCTAGCAAGAAAGTGCATCATTGTAGCTGTGTGGGCTAATATAGTCCAAATATTTGCCTTGGGGTAAGTTGAGACTATGGCCATTGGGTATGTTGAGCCAATGGTTGAGCCAATGGCAAGTTGAGCAAATTGAAGTGTTTTCTTCCCAGGCGTAATGCAAGACATCATCGCTGATATGTGAGGTAACAACAGCACCTGGCCTATGTTTAAAGTGTTTTTAAAAAGTACAAAGTGTTTGTTAGGTATAAAGCCTGTGTTAAAATATGTTTAAAATTATTAACAGACAAAAAAGTGTTTGTGATTGTATTAAATTGGGTTTGGGAAATAAAGATAGACATGGTTATAAAAAGGTAGTGGCAATATTTCATTCAGTACAGAAATGTGTACACGGCTGAACTTACCCTGTCCTGCGGCTCAACTTACCCCATACCCAGGGGAGGGTTGTGCCAAGATACCACTTTTTTGGGACAAGCTATGTTTTCAAAACTGTAATGTTTACATGAATTGTTATTCTCTACCCCATAACAATTCTCTAGGTTGTAGTCATTAAAACTAGTTTTTCAACCACTCCACAAATTTCTTGTTAACAAACTATAGTTTTGAGCTTGGAAAATTCCAGAAAATGATGTCATGGCTTTAGAAGCTTCTGATAGGCTAATTGACATCATTTGAGTCAATTGGAGGTGTACCTGTGGATGTACAGTGGGGAAAAAAAGTATTTAGTCAGCCACCAATTGTGCAAGTTCTCCCACTTAAAAAGATGAGAGAGGCCTGTAATTTTCATCATAGGTACACGTCAACTATGACAGACAAAATGAGAAAAAAAAATCCAGAAAATCACGTTGTAGGATTTTTAATGAATTTATTGGCATATTATGGTGGAAAATAAGTATTTGGTCAATAACAAAAGTTTCTCAATACTTTGTTATATACCCTTTGTTGGCAATGACACAGGTCAAACGTTTTCTGTAAGTCTTCACAAGGTTTTCACACACTGTTGCTGGTATTTTGGCCCATTCCTCCATGCAGATCTCCTCTAGAGCAGTGATGTTTTGGGGCTGTCGCTGGGCAACACAGACTTTCAACTCCCCTCCAAAGATTTTCTATGGGGTTGAGATCTGGAGACTGGCTAGGCCACTCCAGGACCTTGAAATGCTTCTTACGAAGCCACTCCTTCGTTGCCCGGGCGGTGTGTTTGGGATCATTGTCATGCTGAAAGACCCAGCCACGTTTCATCTTCAATGCCCTTGCTGATGGAAGGAGGGTTTCACTCAAAATCTCACGATACATGGCCCCATTCATTCTTTCCTTTACACGGATCAGTCGTCCTGGTCCCTTTGCAGAAAAACAGCCCCAAAGCATGATGTTTCCAACCCCATGCTTCACAGTAGGTATGGTGTTCTTTGGATGCAACTCAGCATTCTTTGTCCTCCAAACATGACGAGTTGAGTTTTTACCAAAAAGTTATATTTTGGTTTCATCTGACCATATGACATTCTCCCAATCCTCTTCTGGATCATCCAAATGCACTTCAGACGGGCCTGGACATGTACTGGCTTAAGCAGGGGGACACGTCTCGCACTGCAGGATTTGAGTCCCTGGCGGCGTAGTGTGTTACTGATGGTTGGCTTTGTTACTTTGGTCCCAGCTCTCCGCAGGTCATTCACTAGGTCCCCCCGTGTGGTTCTGGGATTTTTGCTCACCGTTCTTGTGATCATTTTGACCCCACGGGGTGAGATCTTGCGTGGAGCCCCAGATCGAGGGAGATTATCAGTGGTCTTGTATGTCTTCCATTTCCTAATAATTGCTCCCACAGTTGATTTCTTCAAACCAAGCTGCTTACCTATTGCAGATTCAGTCTTCCCAGCCTGGTGCAGGTCTACAATTTTGTTTTTGGTGTCCTTTGACAGCTCTTTGGTCTTGGCCATTGTGAAGTTTGGAGTGTGACTGTTTGAGGTTGTGGACAGGTGTATTTTATACTGATAACAAGTTCAAACAGGTGCCATTAATACAGGTAACGAGTGGAGGACAGAGGAGCCTCTGAAAGAAGAAGTTACAGGTCTGTGAGAGCCAGAAATCTTGCTTGTTTGTAGGTGACCAAATACTTATTTTCCACCATAATTTGCAAATAAATTCATTAAAAATCCTACAATGGGATTTTCTGGATTTTTTTCCTCAATTTGTCTGTCATAGTTGACGTGTACCTATGATGAAAATTACAGGCCTCTCTCATCTTTTTAAGTGGGAGAACTTGCACAATTGGTGGCTGACTAAATACTTTTTTGCCCCACTGTATTTCAAGGCCTACCTTCAAACTCAGTGCCTCTTTGCTTGACATCACGGTAAAATCAAAAGAAATCAGCAAAGACCTCAGAAAAAAAAAGGTAGACCTCCACAAGTCTGGTTCATCCTTGGGAGCAATTTCCAAACGCCTGAAGGTACCACGTTCATCTGTACAAACAATAGTACGCAAGTATAAACACCATGGGACCACGCAGCCGTCATACAGCTCAGGAAGGAGACGTGTTCTGTCTCCCAGAGATGAACGTACTTGGTGCGAAAAGTGCAAATCAATCCCAGAACAACAGCAAAGGACATTGTGAAGATACTGGAGGAAACAGGTACAAAAGTATCTATATCCACAGTAAAACGAGTCCTATATCGACATAAACTGAAAGGCCGCTCAGCAAGGAAGAAGCCACTGCTCCAAAACCGCCATAAAAACGCCAGACTACGGTTTGCAACTGCACATGGGGACAAAGATCGTACTTTTTGGAGAAATGTCCTCTGGTCTGATGAAGCAAAAATAGAACTGTTTGGCCATAATGACCATCGTTATGTTTGGAGGAAAAAGGGGGTGCTTGCAAGCCGAAGAACACCATCCCAACCGTGAAGCACGGGGGTGGCAGCATCATGCTGTGGGGGTGCTTTGCTGCAGGAGGGACTGGTGCACGTCACAAAATAGATGGCATCATGAGGAAGGAAAATGATTTGGATATATTGAAGCAACATCTCAAGACATCAGTCAGGAAGTTAAAGCTTGGTCGCAAATGGGTCTTCCAAATGGACAATGACCCCAAGCATACTTCCAAAGTTGTGGCAAAATGGCTTAAGGACAACAAAGTCAAGGTATTGGAGTGGCCATCACAAAGCCCTGACCTCAATCCTATAGAAAAATTGTGGGCAGAACTGAAAAAGCGTGTGCGAGCAAGGAGGCCTACAAACCTGACTCAGTTACACCAGCTCTGTCAGGAGACTTCCCACCTTATTGTGGGAAGCTTGTGGAAGGCTACCCGAAACGTTTGACCCAAGTTAAACAATTTGAAGGCAATGCTACCAAATACTAATTGAGTGTATGTAAACTTCTGACCCACTGGGAATGTGATGAAAGAACTAAAAGCTGAAATAAATAATTCTCTACTATTATTCTGACATTTCACATTCTTAAAATAAAGTGGTGATCCTAACTGACCTACGACAGGGAATTTTTACTAGGATTAAATGTCAGGAATTGTGAAAAACTGAGTTTAAATGTATTTGGCTGAGGTGTATGTAAACTTACGACTTCAACTGTATATCTGCGTTTCCAGTTTGTCTTGTCTCGTCAAGCCTACCAGCATGTTTTTTCCATACTCCTGTTGCTCTAGTCCCTGTTTTCCAGTCGTCCCGGCTCCGACCATTTCTTCCTGCCCTGACCCTGAGCCCGCCTGCCATACCATTCTGCCTGCCCTGACCCCGAGCTTGCCTGCCGTCCTGTACCTATCTGACTCTGACCTGGTTTACGAACTACTGCGTGCCCTGACCCTGAGCCTGCCTTCCGCCCTGTACCTGTCGGACTCGAACCTGGTTACGAACCTCTGCCTGGCCTCGACCTGCCCTTTGCCTGCCTCCTGTGGTTTAATAAACTACTCTGTGTATTGAGCCTTCTGTCTCCTGTGTCTGCATCTGGGTTATATCCTGAGTCGTGTTAGTACAAACTGGCCATGACTGACACAGCAGACTCGGACCAGCTCCACAACGCTGTCTCCTCCCAAGGAGCCACCATTGGAAGACACGAGGAGTTACTTCAAAACCTTATTGGAGGACTACAGAACTCGGCAGAACGCCACGACCGCACTTTCAATGCATTGCTGGAGCTATTCCGCGGATATTCTACTAGGCAGCAAGCCTCTATGGTAACCCCCCAGACTCCCAGTAACCTCGCTACCAGAGGCGCTTCTCCCCAGCCTATCCCGGCTTCCTGAGAACTCCACTTACCTCCTCCAGAGCACTACACTGGAGAGCCAGGAACCTGCCGAGCGTTTCTCTCCCAGTGCTCCCTCATCTTCGAGCTGCAGCCCTCTTCGTTTCCCTCGGATCGCTCAAAGATAGCGTATCTTATAACGCTGATGTCCGAGAGGGCTCTTGCCTGGGCGACAGCGTTGTGGGAGTAACAATCCACAGTTTGCCTCAGTCTGGACAAGTTCGTGGCGGAGGTTAGGAAGGTGTTCGATTCTCCGAGAGAGGGAGAGGAGGTCTGTTCCCGGTCACACTCGCTCGTCCACTGCTCCCACCTCGCCTCAGAGGAATCCCGGAAGTTCCCGACGTCCACGTTACCGAGAGAATCCGATGTCATCCGAGTGCCCACGGGACTCACCGAGGGCGATCGACTCGCCTCCTCCAGAGCCCAAGCTACTGGGAAGGGATGGATTGTCACCGGATGAATGTTTACGCAGATTGAGCACCAGGAGCTGTCTGTATTGCAGGACTACAGGACATGTTATTTCCACATGTCCATTAAAAAGCAGTACGGGAATTTTCCAATCTCACATTACTCGTACCCCTCTCCATGCCAACCTGTTGTGGGGTGACCAGGCCAAATCTCTCTGGGTGCTCATTGACTCTGGGGCCGACGAGAGCAGAGCAATACGGTTCCTATCAACCTACGAGTATCAGGAAATCACAGTGAGTGTATGCAGTTCCTGCTCATAGAATCTCCCCATGTACCCGTGGTTTCGGGGTATGCATGGCTCCAGAAGCACAATCCCTTGATCGACTGGGCTACTGGTTCTATCGTGGGTTGGAGCCTGTTCTGCCATGTGCTTATCTTAAGTCGACACAGCCTGCCCCGGGACATCTTCCTGCAGGCTTGGGAGAAGCCTCAGATCTCTCTTCCATTCTCGTGGAGTACCTGGACCTCCGGGAGGTCTTCAACAAGGCCCGTGCTACGTCTCTCCCTCCGCATCAACCCTACGACTGCGTCATTGACCTTCTCCCGGGCACTACACCACCTCTGGGGCGGATTTACTCCCTGTCGGGTCCGGAAACCAAGGCCATGGAGGAGTACATTGAGGACTCTCTCACTGCAGGGAGTATTCTTCCATCTGCCTCCCCCGCCGCAGGGTTCTTCTTTGTGGAGAAGAAGTACAAAACCCTGCATCCGTGTATCGACTACCGGGGCCTTAATGACATCCCTCTTCAGGGAGCGACCATCTTCTCAAAGTTGGACCTTCGGAACGCCTACCATCTGGTTCGGATACGGGAAGGAGACGAGTGGAAGACAACCTTTCACATGGCTAGCGGGCACAATGAGTACTTGGTTATGCCATTCGGACTGACCAACGCTCCCGCTGTGTTCCAGGCCCTGGTCAACGATGTGCTCCGGGACATGCTGAACCGGTTCATGTTTGTCTTCCTCAACGACATCCTTGTATTTTCCTGTTCAGCTCAAGAGCACATCCTCCGCGTCCGACAGGTCCTTCAGCGTCTCCTGGAGAACCAGCTTTTCTTTAAAGCGTAGAAGTGTGAATTCCATCGCTCCACCATCTCCTTCCTAGGATACGTCATGGCTGCAGGACACATACAGATGGATCCAGACAAGGTGAGAGCGGTGGTGGATTGGTCTCAACCCACATCCTGTGTGCAGCTGCAACATTTCCTGGGATTTGCTGACTTCTACCGCCGCTTCATCCGGGGTTACAGCACCCTGGCTTCCCCCCTCTCAGCACTCACCTCTCCCAAGGTTCATTCACGTGGTTCTCGGACCTCAAACATCGATTCACTACAGCACCCATCTTAATCCACCCGGACTCGTCCCATCAGTTTGTGGTGGAAGTCGACGCCTCGGATGTCGGAGTGGGGGCCGTCCTGTCCCAGCATTCTGTCCAGGACCAAAAGCTGCACCCCTGCGCTTTCCTCTCCCATCGTCTTACCCCTGCTGAGAGGAACTATGATGTGGGAAATCAAGAACTCCTCACTGTCAAGATGGCGTTGGGGGAGTGGAGGCACTGGTTGGAGGGGGCGGAACACCCATTCTTAGTGTGGACTGAACATAAGAACCTGGAATATCTCCGCACCGCCAAGCGCCTCAACTCTAGGCAGGCTCGTTGGGCCCTGTTATTCACCCGTTTCCATTTCACTCTCTCCTACTGCCCGGGGTCCAAGAATGTGAAGCCTGACGCACTCTCATGTTTGTATAGCCCCGCTGCTACTCTGTCTGACCCCGAGACTATTCTCCCTACCTCCTGTCTTGTGGCTGCACTCGTCTGGGGTATA
Source organism: Coregonus clupeaformis (assembly GCF_020615455.1). Taxonomy (NCBI): domain Eukaryota; kingdom Metazoa; phylum Chordata; class Actinopteri; order Salmoniformes; family Salmonidae; genus Coregonus; species Coregonus clupeaformis. The sequence continues at coordinate 38,992,658 of NC_059206.1, read as the reverse complement.
GAGAGCCTGGCTAACTGGATGTTTGTCCCGGACTCTGCCCATTCCCCGGTCCTGGAATGGGCACATTCCTCAAGACTGACCTGCCATCCAGGCTCCCGTTGGACCCTGGCTTTCATCCGACAACGCTTTTGGTGGCCTTCCATGGTTCCCGATGTCTCCGCATTTGTCGCCGCCTGCACTGTGTGTGCACAAAATAAGACTTGGCGGCAAGCTCCGGCTGGCCTTCTTCAACCACTCCCTGTTCCTCACAGCCCCTGGTCCCATATATCCCTGGACTTTGTTACTGGTCTTCCTCTGTCAGATGGCAACACCACTATCCTGACTGTGGAGGATAGGTTTTCTAAAGCTGCCCATTTTATTCCCCTTCCCAAGTTACCCTCAGCCAAGGAGACGGCTCAGCTCATGGTGCAGCACGCCTTCCAGATCCATGGATTTCCAGTCGACATGGTCTCTGATCGTGGTCCTCAGTTCTCGTCCCGGTTCTGGAAGGAATTCTGCACCCTCATTGGGTTGTCGGCCAGCCTGTCCTTTGGTTTTCATCCCCAATCTAACGGCCAGTCGGAGCGAGCCAATCAGGACCTGGAGACGGCTCTTTGTTGCCTCGTCTCCGCCAACCCCACCACCTGGAGCCAGCAACTCGTGTGGGTGGAATACGCCTGTAACACCCTTCCCTGCTCGGCCACTGGCCTCTCGCCCTTCGAGTGTTCCTTGGGATATCAGCCCCCGCTCTTCCCTGAGCAAGAGAAGTCAGCATACCCTCTGCCCAGATGTTCATCCGCCGCTGTCACCGTACCTGGAAGAAAGACCGGGGCGCTCTTCTGAAGACCACATCCAGGTATCGGCAACAGGTGGATCGCCACGAACCTCTGCTCCCCGCTATCGGCTCGGGCAGAGGGTATGGCTTTCCACTCAGGACCTGCCCCTCCGGATGGAGTCCCGTAAACTTTCCCCCCGTTTCATCTGCCCTTTCCCCATCTCTAAAATCCTCTGCTATTCGTCTTCTGTTGCCCCGCACCCTCCGTATACATCCCACTTTTCATGTGTCTAGGATTAAACGTCTGTCTCACAGCCAGGTGTCTCCAATCTTCCCCCATTATCCCCTGTGTATTTATACCTGCGTTTTCTGTTTGTCTGTTGCCAGTTTGTCTTGTCTCGCCAAGCCTACCAGCGTGTTTTTTCCATACTCCTGTTGCTCTAGTTCCTGTTTTCTAGTCCTCCCGGGTTCCGACCATTTCTGCCTGCCCTGACTCTGAGCCCGCCTGCCATGCCATTCTGCCTGCCCTGACCCCGAACTTGCCTTCCGTCCTTTACCTATCTGACTCTGACCTGGTTTACGAACTTCTGTCTGCGCTGACCCTGAGCCTGCCTGCCGCCCTGTACCTGCCCTTTGCCTGCCTCCTGTGGTTTAATCAACTACTCTGTGTATTGAACCTTCCGTCTCCTGTGTCTGCATCTGGGCCATATCCTGAGTCGTGTTAGTCTCCTCCCCTTCATCTACACTGATTTGAAGTGGATTTAACAAGTAACATCAATTAGGGATCATAGCTTTCACCTGGATTCAACTGGTCAGTCTGTCATGGAAAGAGCAGTTGTTCTTAATGTTTTGTATACTCAGTGTATAGGCTATGTTCCCAGGACAGTTTGGAACTTCAATTCCCACAGGGCCTATGTTGTACTTCGGACTGATTTCTCTAGGGACCATGTGTGTGGGCCTGCTATCCCTGCCATTTTAGGTTTTATGGTAACAGGTTTCCACTAAATCTGATAGTTACCAAGGACAGAAGGGAGGATGAGAGTGCAGCAGGGTTTGATTTTCAATAGTTCCAGGGGGCTGGTAAACCCCAGAACCCCATAAGAAATCATGACCTCTAACCCTTGACCTCCTCCCCACTTTTCCCAGTCTGTCTCAGCAGGCGTGTCACAGCTGCTTCCGTCGCCAGGCCAACCTCCACCGCTGCGCCCAGTGTAAGTTTGCCCACTACTGCGACCGCACCTGCCAGACTGCATGCTGGGACGAGCACAAGCAGGAGTGTGGTGCCATCAAGAAGAACGGAAAGGCCCCCAATGAGAATGTCCGGTAAGAAGGAGATAGGAGAAAGAGGAGGAGGGAGAATGATAGAGGAGAAGGAAAGAGAGCTAGAGGAGAGAGGAAAATGGATGGACAGGGGAAGGTGGGTTGATGTCAATGCCTTGCCAAGTTGCATAAAGCAGAAACAGACTATCGCCCAGGCTACGTCAACCACTCATATAAAACTATAATGCTAATGCTAACTCTCCCTGTCCCTCTCCAGTCTTGCTGCCCGTGTGCTGTGGCGCATACAGAAGGACACAGGCATTGTGTCGGACAGCCAGCTGACCTCAGTGGACAAGCTGGAGGACCACGTGGCCGACATGCCCGCCGACAACCTCAAAGAGCTCAAGATCGATGTGCACAACTTCCTGGACTACTGTCCCAACACTAGGCATGGTGTGGAGTACATCTCACACATCTTCGGCATAGTATGTATCACTGAGTCAGTCATCTTACCATCCAGATATCTCAAACTTTGGCACAATATATACAAGATCACTGGTTGATCTATTTCGACAATAGTATGTGTGTTCCTCTCTGGACTGTGAGGTACTGTCATTAACCTCTGTCTTTCTGTCTTTCCCTCTCTTTATTCTTCTCTCTCTCTGTCTTCCTCCACTTTGTTTCTGTTATTCTCATTCCATCTGTCTCTCCCCCTCTCTTTATTTTTCTCTGTCTCCATCCCCCCTTCTCTCCATCCATGTGTAGATCAACTGTAATGGTTTTACTCTGAGTGACCAGAGGGGTCTGCAGGCGGTGGGAGTGGGTCTGTTCCCTAACCTGTGTCTGGTCAACCATGACTGCTGGCCCAACTGTACTGTCATTTTCAACCATGGCAAGTATGTATCCCCCAAGAGAGCGGGAGAGCGAGAGAGAGATACAACTTTTGTACGTGATTTGTAAACTCTTTGACTGCCATCTCTTCCAGTCAGTCAGCTCTGAATGCAACCTTCCACTCTAAGAGGAGGTGGGTCTATCTGCCTGCTTCGAACTAACGTCTAACCTTTGAACCTTGAGCATCCGATCCTCAAAGATCTCTTCAACACCTGTTATTAACCCTCAACCCTCTATCACTGGACGATAGTGAGGAAGTCAACAGGACAACAGTACCAAATGACAGTCAGGCATTCTAATCTTGATCCTAACATTGAATAGTTTGATTTCCCCTATATTTCCCTATTTTTCCTTCTTTACCAATAGCCCACAGGACTATTTCCTCATTGAGCAAGATCAAATGAGTCATTATCATAAAAGTGTTATCAAATATAACCTCTAAAGTGAATAACTGAGGAGGGGAAAACAGAATATTACGAAACTCAACAAATTGGGTCTGTCCGACCATAACTTATAGCATGGTTTGTTTAGCTCTCAGTAGGACTGAGTTGCTGTTCTGCTTGAGGCTTTGTTGTGTGAAGTGTGTCTATTGTTAGATTTTGCTCAGTTTTCAGTCAACTACCTGATAAGATTACTTCAAAAATCACATCATAACAAGAATGTATTTTTAGACTTTTAGATGGTAATTGTTTTTTGGAGCAAAAAAACAAAAACATTACCGTCTAAAAGTCTAAAAATACATTCATGTTATGTTGGTGATGATGGCCTGAGATATGTCTTTGGTTGTCTGTCAGTGCAAAATCCCCAAACTGCTTTGTTAGAATGTTGCTTTAAGTTGAGTGAAATTAAAAACCCCACTCTGAGCTTGCAGCTGGGCTATGGATGTTTCTCCAAAGCTTATTTATTATTCATCAGGAGCCAACAGTCCAAGAAGATGTTGAATGATCAATATAACTTTCTCTGAACTTCAAGCTGCAAGGATTATCCAATCAGTGATGTTTATGATTGCGGACTGGTCAATAAAGGTTTCCTATCTCCAAAAAAAACAAAAATGCTGTCATCCCCCTGGCCAACTATGTCACTGCAATAACTTTCCTGGCCTTTTGCTATTGTACCAATTGAGAGAGAACATTCGTAGCAGGGCTTGAACTTGCAGCCCTGCCCTAACAGGGAAAGCACCTTACCTCCTGTGCTGTAAAGGTCCAGAGACCTACTAGGGGCTACTCTACACACTACACTACCCGCTTTACCCTCCCTTATGGTTACTACCATCACATCACACTATATCATCCCCCTTATCAACTGCTCCAGGGCCTGTTCTGTTTCAACATGTGACATGCAGAGCTCACAAGCTGATCCTAGAGCAGCTGTTACTCTGGGACTAGGCTAACCATGCCACCCTGCTCCCCCAGGATCGAGCTGCGTGCGTTGGGTAAGATTGCTGAGAATGAGGAGCTGACGGTGGGCTACGTGGACTTCCTGAACGTATCGACGGACCGCCAGAGAGCCCTGAAGCACCAGTACCACTTTGACTGCACCTGCAAAAGCTGCAGCGAGCACCTCAAGGATGGCCTAATGATGGCTGCCAAGGAGACCGAAGGCAACAAGGTGGGGGAGGTAGTGACATGTTGAGGGCAGAGTTGAGGTCAATTCATTCCATTCCAAACAGTGGGGTCCTGGGTCCTTGGCCCCCTGCCGTACCCAGACTCACGTTGGGCACATAACCCTTCTCAGCTGATGCATCAGAAAGAAGCATGTTGTTAAATGCACAAATTAAACACCTGATCATACCTCTGAGGGCCCAGGGGCCTACAACACTTCACCCTAGTTACTTTTCAGTTCAGTAAAGTTCCATGCTTCCCCTCTCCCTTAATGGATCTCAACTCTCACTCTACTCGTGACACACATGAGATCCCCACCCTAAATATCAGCTACCATAGATAGAACAAAATACATGTAGCAGTTGATATGAAATCAAGTTATTCTGGTTCCATCTGAGATATGGTCACCTGATGCTGAATTCCAATTGATTGTCTGAGACATCGCAAAATAATATGACTAACTCTCTCAGCGCATGACCATATCTTTAGACATGGGTCAATGCCATGGACCTGGATATGTGATATGTCAGTATCTACAGTTGAAGTCAGAAGTTTACATACACTTTAGCCAAATACATTTAAACTATGTTTTTCACAATTCCTGACATTTAATCCTAGTAAAAATTCCCTGTCTTAGGTCATTTAGGATCACCAATTTATTTTAAGAATGTGAATGTCAGAATAATAGTAGAGAATGATTTCTTTCAGCTTTTATATTTTTCATCACATTCCCAGTGGGTCAGAAGTTCACATACACTCAACTAGTATTTGGTAGCATTGCCTTTAAATTGTTTAACTTGGGTCAAACGTTTTGGGTAGCCTTCCACAAGCTTCCCACAATAAGTTGGGTGAATTTTGGCCCATTCCTCCTGACAGAGCTAGTGTAACTGAGTCTGGATTGTAGGACTCCTTGCTCGCACATGCTTTTTCAGTTCTGGCCAAAAATGTTCTATAGGCTTGAGGTCAGGACTTCGGCTTGCAAGCGCCCCCCTTTTTCCTACAAACATAACGATGGTCAGTATGGCCAAACAGTTCTATTTTTGTTTCATCAGACCAGAGGACATTTCTCCAAAAAGTACGATCTTTGTCCCCATGTGCAGTTGCAAACCGTAGTCTGGCTTTTTTATGGCGGTTTTGGAGCAGTGGCTTCTTCCTTGCTGAGCGGCCTTTCAGGTTATGTCGATATAGGACTTGTTTTACTGTGGATATAGATAATTTTGTACCTGTTTCCTCCAGCATCTTCACAAGGTCCTTTTCTGTTGTTCTGGGATTGTTTTGCACTTTTTGCACCAAAGTACGTTCATCTCTAGGAGACAGAACGCGTCTCCTTCCTGTGTGGTATGACGGCTGCGGGGTCCCATAGTGTTTATACTTGCGTAGTATTGTTTGTACAGATGAACGTGGTACCTTCAGGCGTTTGGAAATTGCTCCCAAGGATAAACCAGGCCTGTGGAGGTCTACAAATTTATTCTGAGGTCTTGGCTGATTTCTTTTGATTTTCCCATGATGTCAAGCAAAGAGGCACTTAGTTTGAAGATAGGCCTTGAAATACATCCACAGGTACACCTCCAATTGACTCAAATGATGTCAATTAGCCTATCAGAAGCTTCTAAAGCCATGACATCATTTTCTGGAATTTTCCAAGCTGTTTAAAGGCCCAGTCAACTTAGTGTATGTAAACTTCTGACCCACTGTAATTGTGATACAGTGAATTATAAGTGAAATAATCTGTTTGTAAACAATTGTTGGAAAAATTCCTAACCGACTTGCCAAAACTATAGTTTGTTAACAAGAAATCTGTGGAGTGGTTGAAAAACGGGTTTTAATGATTCCAACCTAAGTGTATGTAAACTTCCGACTTCAACTGTATGTATGGGAATTGACTTGGAGCGAATTACGATGAAGTCACAAGGTGTGTAACACATAGCTAAATTATAAGTCTGTGTCCTACACTAGTCCATTTTTGTAGTTGCTGGACCGATAGTCTCCTCACACAGCCAGCTGCTGTGTCTGTGAGAAGAGACTCTGGAACATAAATACTTTACACATTTCCTTCAAAGGAACAGTTTTCAGAGTTGTGGGATATGTCACTCTCTTGTGGTTGTCTGCAGTAGTGCATTTTGGTCACCAGGTGCTTTCTTTTCCTGTCAATGATCAGGAGTGAATGATGGTGGGATGTGCAATGTGCATTCTCCATAATGTTAATACACTGACGCTGTTGTGTTTACTGTATTATCTCTCTCAGCCCTCTGATGAGCTGGTGAAAGAGGTACAGGAGTTAAGTTTGGAGTGCCTGGCCAAGGTTGAGGCGGCTCGCACTGCAGGAGACTTTCATGAGGTAAAAACAACAACTCCCTCCTTTACCTTTAGGGATGGCATTGGAGGTTGATAAATTACTCCCTTTCACTGTCCCAAATATACTATGGGTCAAAAGTTTTAGAACACCTACTCATTCAAGGGTTTTTCTTTATTTTTACAATTTTCTACATTGTAGAATAATACTGAAGACATCAAAACTATGAAATAACACATATGGAATCATGTAGCAACCATAAAAGTTTTAAACAAATCAAAATACACTACTGTTCAAAAGTTTGGGGTCACTTAGAAATGTCCTTGTTTTTTGAAAGAAAAGCAATATTTTTGTCCATTAAAATAACATCAAATTGATCAGAAATACAGTGTAGACATTGTTAATGTTGTAAATGGCTATTGTAGCTGGAAACGGCTGATTTTTAATGGAATATCTACATAGGCGTACAGAGGCCCATTATCAGCAACCATCAGTCCTGTGTTCCAATGTCACGTCCTGTGTTCCAATGGCCATATCTCAGACTGCCCATCTTAATATTTTATTTTTATTGGCCAGTCTGAGATATGGCTTTTTCTTTGCAACTCTGCCTAGAAGGTCAGCCTCCCGGAGTCGCCTCTTCACTGTTGACGTTGAGACTGGTGTTTTGCGGGTACTATTTAATGAAACTGCCAGTTGATGACCTGTGAGGCGTCTGTTTCTCAAACTAGACACTCTAATGTATTTGTCCTCTTGCTCAGTTGTGCACCGGGGCCTCCCACTCCTCTTTCTATTCTGGTTAGAGTCAGTTTGCGCTGTTCTGTGAAGGGAGTAGTACACAGCGTTGTACGCGATCTTCAGTTTCTTGGCAATTTCTCGCATGGAATAGCCATTTCTCAGAACAAGAATAGACTGACGAGTTTCAGAAGAAAGTTATTTGTTTCTGGCCATTTTGATCCTGTAATCGAACCCACAATTGCTGATGCACCAGATACTCAATTAGTCTCAAGAAGGCCAGTTTAATTGCTTCTTTAATCAGCACAACAGTTTTCAGCTGTGCTAACATAATTGCAAAAGGGTTTTCTAACGATAAATTAGCCTTTTAAAATGATGAACTTGGATTAGCAAACGCAACGTGCCATTGGAACACAGGACTGATGGTTGCTGATAATGGGCCTCTGTACGCCTATGTAGATATTCCATAAAAAATCTGTCGTTTCCAGCTACAATAGCCATTTACAACATTAACTATGTCTACACTGTATTTCTGCTAAATTTGATGTTATTTTAATGGACAAAACATTTGCTTTTCTTTCGAAAACAAAGAAATGTCTAAGTGACCCCAAACTTTTGAACGGTAATGTTTATTTTATATTTGAGATTCTTCAAATAGCCACCCTTTGCCTTGATGACAGCTTTGATAGCCCTATTTGGTAAAAGACCAAGTCCAAATTATGGCAAGAACAGCTCAAATAAGCAAAGAGAAATGACAGTCCATCATTACTTTAAGGCATGAAGGTCAGTCAATACGGAACATTTCAAGAACTTTAAACGTTTCTTCAAGTGCAGTCGCAAAATCAATCAAGCGCTATGATGAAACTGGCTCTCATGAGGACCGCCACAGGAATGGAAGACCCAGAGTTACCGCTGCTGCAGAGGATAAGTTCATTAGAGTTACCAGCCTCAGAAATTGCAGCCCAAATAAATGGTTCACAGAGTTCAAGTAACAGACACATCTCAACATCAACTGTTCAGAGGAGACTGTGTGAATCAGGCCTTCATGGTGGGATTGCTGAAAATAAACCACTACTAAATGATACCAATAAGAAGAAGAGACTTGCTTGGGCCAAGAAACACAAGCAATGGACATTAGACGGGTGGAAATCTGTCCTTTGGTTCCAAACGCTGTGTCTTTGTGAGACGCGGTGTGGGTGAACGGATTATCTCTGCATGTGTATTTCCCACCATAAAGCTTGTAGAAGGAGGTGTTATGGCGTGGGGGTGCTTTGCTGGTGACACTGTCTGTGATTGATTTAGAATTCAACGCAAACTTAACCAACATGGCTACCACAGCATTCTGCAGCGATACGCCATCCCATCTGGTTTGCGCTTAGTTGGACTATAATTTGTTTTTCAACAGGACAATGACCCAACACACCTCCAGGCTGTGTAAGGGCTATTTTACCAAGAAGGAGAGTGATGGAGTGCTGCATCAGATGACCTGGCCTCCACAATCCCCCGACCTCAACCAAATTGAGATGGTTTGGGATGAGTAGGACCGCAAAGTGAAGGAAAAGCAGCCAACAAGTGCTCAGCATATGTGGGAACTCCTTCAAAACTGTTGGAAAAGCATTCCAGGTGAAGCTGGTTGAGAGAATGTCAAGAGTGTGCAAAGCTGTCATCAAGGCAAGGGGTGGCTATTTGAAGAATCTCAAATATAAATTATATTTTGATTTGTTTAACACTTTTTTGGTTACTACTGTAATATTCATATGTGTCACCATACTGAATTGTAATTGGATGCATCATACTGTGCAATGATTGGTTAAGACCACCCAGGTGGTGAGGTCATTCTAAGATGATCATGGCCAGAGACACATGGACATGCACGTTATAGCTAGTTAATAAAGAGGTACGTTTATAAATATCCTGTCGTCCTGCATTTTATTATTTTGTACAAAGCGTACAAAACAAGACATGGTGTCAGAGTAAAAGGACTAAAAGATGGATTTTGCTGGAGTTCCTTCACCTCGAATGGATTGGGGGTCTACAAATCTACCCGATGCATGGCGTAAGTTCAAACAGCATGTGGAGCTGATGTTCACGGGTCCTCTGAAGGAAAGAGGAGAAGAGGAAAAGTGCAGCTACCTGCTCCTCTGGATCGGTGAAAAAGGGAGAGACATTTACAACACATGGACACTTACCGAGGCTGAATCAAAGGTACTGAAAACATACTACGATCGTTTTGAAGCATATGTTTTGCCAAAGACCAATACAATTTTCGCTAGGTACAAATTCCATGAGAAAGTACAAGGCGCTAGTGAATCGTTTGAACAGTTTGTCACTGAGCTGCGTCTGCTTGTGAAAGACTGTGATTATGCAAACAAGGATGAGATGGTCAGGGACCGTATTGTATTTGGAATACAATCACCGCGAGTGAGAGAGAAACTTTTGAATGTTGGATCAGAGTTAACGCTGGACAAAGCTATCGACATAGCCAGATCTCACGAGCTAGCACAGGTTCAGATGAAAACCATTTCAGGCGGCAGCATGAGCGCATCACGTGAACAAGCAGTGCACGCAGTCAGGCAGACATCAAAGCACACCTCCAGTGCCCAGAGAGCATGTTTCAGAACGGAGACAGACAGAACTCCAAAACAGAGCGACACAGACTCCAAACGCCCCAAAACATGTGGATATTGTGGATACAAAGTGCATGGCGAACAGGGGAATTGCCCAGCTAAAGGCAAACAGTGTACTAAATGTGGAAAATGGAAGCACTTTGCAAAAGTGTGCAGAGTTTACCGTGGAAAAACAGTACATACAGTGAGTGAAGATGAAATGTCAATCAAAGAGTCAAATGCTGATGAACTGTTTATTGATTCAGTGACACAGAAAAGTCAGATATCAGAGACAGAGCAAGCCTTTGCTGACATTGAGATAGGAAGACAAGGCACAGAGCTAAAATTCAAACTAGACACTGGTGCACAAGTAAACATTATTCCTCTGAGTAAGTACAGAAGCTTGACATCTGAGTGTGAGCTACAGCCCACCACGCGCAGACTGACTGGTTATGGTGGTGAACAGCTCCCAGTAAAAGGCACATGCACTCTCAAATGCAAATACAAGGAAAGGGACATGATGTTGGACTTTTACGTTGTTGACACTCGAGCACCTGCAGTGCTAGGTCTTAAAGCATGTTTAGACATGGACCTTATCAAGCTAGTTTTATCAGTGACAGCACCAGTAGAGATAGAGAATGTCATGGAGGAGTTTGCTGATGTTTTTACAGGAATAGGACTATTCCCAGGAGAATGTACCATTCACCTTAACCCAGACGCAACCCCTGTGATCTACCCACCGAGAAAGATTCCACTTGCTCTCCGCGCCCGTCTGAAGAAAGAGTTGGAGAGCATGGAGCAATCTGACATCGTCACCAAGGTTACAGAACCGACGGATTGGGTCAACGCGTTAGTGGTGGTGGAGAAACCACGGACAGGCAAGCTCAGAGTATGTCTCGACCCAAGAGACTTGAACAAGGCTATCAAACGCCCCCATTACCCCTTACCGACGCTAGATGGCATCACACACAAGCTAGCGGGCGCACGCTACTTCAGTGTCATGGACGCCAGATCAGGCTACTGGGCTATCAAGCTCACAGAAGAGTCATCTAAGCTCACAACGTTCAACACACCGTTTGGACGCTACAGGTTCCGTCGCCTGCCTTTTGGGATTATCTCAGCCCAAGACGAGTTTCAGCGAAAGATCGACGAGGTGTACGAAGGCCTCGACGGAGTCGTGGCAATTGTGGACGACATCCTTGTCTATGGTCGAACCAAAGAGGAACACGACAGAAACCTCAGCGCGATGCTGCAAAGGTCCCGCGAGAGAGGAGTCCGGCTCAACCCCGAGAAGAGCACAGTCGGCGCTACAGAGGTCAGCTACTTCGGGCATCTTCTCACAGCGAATGGAATCAAGCCAGATCCGCAGAAGATCTCAGCCATAAAGGAAATGGAGCCACCAAAGAACCGCGCAGAGCTGGAAACAGTGCTTGGCATGGTCAACTACTTAGCCAAGTTCGCACCCAGCCTCTCCAATGCTAATGCACCCTCGGCGTCAGCTGCTAAAGCAGTCCAGTGAGTTCCTCTGGGACAACCAACACGACATCGCTTTCCAGAAAGTGAAAGACTTGATCACGAGAGAACCAGGACCAATCCTTGCCTACTACGACCCCAACAAAGAGCTCAGACTCCAGGTGGACGCGTCAAAGTATGGACTAGGGGCAGTGCTACTGCAAGAAGGAAAACCCATCGGCTACGCTTCCAAATCTCTCACAGACTGTGAAATCAACTACGCTCAAATCGAAAAGGAGCTGTACGCCATTCTGTTCGGATGTAAGCGTTTCCATCAGTATGTCTATGGACGACAAGTCATTGTGGAATCAGACCACAAGCCCCTCGAGTCAATCATGAGGAAACCGTTAGCCGCAGCCCCGCCAAGGCTACAGAGAATGATCCTTCAACTACAAAAATACGACTTCACAATCACTCACCGTCCAGGCAAAGACATCCCTGTCGCAGACACACTCTCCAGGAAGTTTCTTACCTACAAGGACAGCAGCCTCAGTGAAGGCATGGACATGCAGGTGCACACTGTGTACAGCAACTTACCAGTTAGTGACACAAAACTGAAGGAGATCCGAGCAGAAACAGAAAAAGACACACAACTCACACAGCTGAGGAAAGTCATACAGTCAGGATGGCCTGAGGAGAGGAGAAAATGCCCTCAGAGCGTCTCAGAGTTCTGGAACCATCGTGACGAACTATCACAGATCAACGGAATCATTTTCAAAGGAGAGAAAATCATCATTCCTACCAGTCTCAGAGAAGAGATTTTGACAAAGATCCATGCTGGACACATGGGCATGGAAAAGTGCAAACAGAGAGCACGGGACATTTTGTTTTGGCCCGGAATGTGCAAACAAATAGAGGACATGGTTGGTAAATGCCCCACGTGTCTTGAACGACGCCCCTCGAACACCAAAGAGCCAATGTTACCTCACCGTATCCCAGACCGACCCTGGCAGGTCGTGGCAACCGATCTGTTCACGTGGAACAACGAGGACTACATTATAACAGTGGACTACTACAGCAGATACTTTGAACTCGACAAGCTTCACAGCACCACATCTGCAGCTGTGATACACAAGCTGAAAGCAGCCTTTGCCAGGCATGGCATTGTAGAGACTTTAATATCTGACAATGGGCCCTGTTACAAATCAAATGAGTTTGAATCCTTCACAAAAGCATGGGAGTTCACACACGTCACCACAAGCCCACATTACCCTCAAAGTAATGGCCTTGCTGAAAAATCTGTGCAGATCGCTAAATCACTCATGGACAAAGCAAAAGCAGACAAGAGAGACCCCTACCTCAGTCTCCTTGAATACCGCAACACTCCAGTTGACAACTTCAAATCACCAGCCCAGCTGTTGATGAGCCGCAGACTTCGCTCAATCCTCCCCAGCACCAACCAGCAGCTGCAACCTGAGGTCGTCAGCTACAAGGAAGTGCATGCAAAACGTGCACAGAGACAGCAACAGCAAAAGCGATACTACGACAGGTCAGCCAGACCACTGCCACCACTGAACGACGGAGAGTCAGTTAGAATCCAGGAGCATGGCTACTGGAAGCCAGCAGTCGTCATCCAACCAGCTGACACTGAACGTTCATATCACGTTCGCACCGCAGAAGGAGCGGTGTACCGCCGCAATCGTCGTCACCTACTGAACACAAAAGAACAACACACTGACGAGATGAACTGTTCCCCTGAAAGAGAACGGGATGGACTAAACACAGACACAACACAACATACACCATACTTACCTGCAACACCACAAGAACTGTTGACTGACACAGAAGCATGCTCAGCTTCATATCACACAAGGTCAGGAAGAGAGGTCAAGCCTAGAGCTGTCCTAGACCTGTGAAATGTCAAAGGGTGTAGGCGGATCGCTGCCCTAAAAGAGTTTCCAGACTGTAAACTTGTTATTGAAAGTTAACTTGAAATGCTTTGGTATTGTATTTGTTTGATATGTTGAGATGTCATTGCTACAGTGAAAAGCTGAGTTGCTGAGAAATATTTGTTCTAAAAATAACAATATGCTGAATCATTGTTTGTCTGTTATGTTGATGCAGTTGGTGCAGTTTAAATGGTTACTTACCTCGAGTTCAAACTACAGAGCATATATTCAAAAGAAACGCTTTATTGTTCCACATATTTTTTTCTTTTTTTTTAAAAGAAGGGGGATGTAATATTCATATGTGTCACCATACTGAATTGTAATTGGATGCATCATACTGTGCAATGATTGGTTAAGACCACCCAGGTGGTGAGGTCATTCTAAGATGATCATGGCCAGAGACACATGGACATGCACGTTATAGCTAGTTAATAAAGAGGTACGTTTATAAATATCCTGTCGTCCTGCATTTTATTATTTTGTACAAAGCGTACAAAACAAGACAACTACATGATTCCATATGTGTTATTTCATAGTTTTGATGTCTTCAGTACTACTCTACAATGTAGAAAATAGTAAAAATAAAGAAAAACCCTTGAATGAGTAGGTGTTCTAAAACTTTTGACGAGTAATGTAATTCTCTCTCCCTCTTTTGTTAAACACGCAAAATTACCCCTCCATCCCTCCCTCTCCCTCCACAGGTGGTGAAGCTGTGTCGTGAGTGTCTGGACAAACAGGAGCCCGTGTTGGCTGATACACACCTGTACCAACTGCGTGTGCTGAGTGCAGCCAGCGAGGTGCTGTCCTACCTGCAGTTCTTCTCTGAGGCTGCAGAATACGCACGCAGGATGGTGGAGGGATACATGTGAGTGTTTGTAATGGGGACAGTGGTGGAGACTAATCTAATGGACCAAACGAAAATTAGCATGACTACAGCATTAAAATCGCATTTCTACATTTACATTTTAGTCATTTAGCAGACACTCTTCTCCAGAGCGACTTAGTTAGTGCATTCATCTTAAGATAGCTAGATGGGACAACCACATACACTGCATGCTCGTTGAACATCTCATTCAAAAATCATGGGCATTAATATGGAGTTAGTCCACCCTTTGCTGCCAAAACAGCCTCCACTCTTCTGGGAAGGCTTTCCACTAAATGTTGCTTCCATTCAGCCACAAGATCATTAGTGAGGTCGAGCACTGATGTTGGGCAATTAGGCCTGGCTCGCAGTCGGCATTCCAATTCATCCCAAAGGTGTTCGACGGGGTTGAGGTCAGGGTTCTGTGCAGGCCAGTCAAGTTCTTACACACTGATCTCGGCAAACCATTTCTGTATGGACCTCGCTTTGTGCACAGGGGCATTGTCATGCTGAAAAAGGAAAGGGCCTTCCCCAAACTGTTGTCACAAACTTGGAAGCACAGAATCGTCTAGAATGTTATTGTATGCTGTAGCGTTAAGATTTCCCTTCACTGGAACTAAGGAGCCCAAACCATGAACATCAGCCCCAGACCATTATTCCTCCTCCACCAAACTTTACAGTTGGCACTATGTATTGGGGCAGGTAGCATTCTCCTGGCATACGCCAAACCCAGATTCGTCCGTCGGACTGCCAGATTGTGAAGCGTGATTCATCACTCCAGAGAACGTGTTTCCACTGCTCCAGAGTCCAATGGCGGCGAGCTTCACACCACTCCATCCGACGTTTGGCATTGCGCATGGTGATTTTAGGCTTGTGGGCAGCAGCTCGCTCCTGACGAACAGTTCTTGTGCTGAAGTTGCTTCCAGAGGCAGTTTGGAACTGGGTAGTGGTCCTCTGTAGCTCAGCTGGTAGAGCACGGCGCTTGTAACGCCAAGGTAGTGGGTTTGATCCCCGGGACCACCCATACACAAAAATGTATGCACGCATGTCTGTAAGTCGCTTTGGATAAAAGCTAAATGGCATATTAATTTTAAAAATATATATATATATAGTGAGTGTTGCAACCGAGAACAGACGATTTTTGTGTGCTACGCGCTTCAGCCCTTGGCGGTCCCGTTCTGTGAGCTTGTGTGGCCTACCACTTCGTGGCTGAGCCGTTGTGGCTCCTAGAAGTCTCCACTTCACAATAACAGCACTTACAGTTGACTGGGGCAGCTCTAGCAGGGCAGAAATTTGATGAACTGACTTGTTGGCAAGGTGGCATCCTATGTAGGTACCGCGTTGAAAGTCACTGAGCTCTTCAGTAAGGCCATTCTACTACCAGTGTTTGTCTCTGGAGATTGCATGGCGGTGTGCTCGATTGTATACACCTGTCAGCAACGGGTGTGGCTGAAATAGCTGAATCCAGTAATTTGAAGGGGTGTCCACATACTTTTGTATATACAGTACCAGTCAAAAAAGTTTGGACACACCTACTCAAGGGTTTTTCTTAATTTTTACTATTTTCTACATTGTAGAATAATAGTGAAGACATCAAAACCATGAAATAACACATATGGAATCATGTAGTAACCAAAAAAGTGTTAAACAAATCAAAATATATTTTAGATTTTAAATTCTTCAAAGTAGCTTTGCACACTCTTGGCATTCTCTCAACCAGCTTAATGAGGAATGCTTTTCCAACAGTCTTGAAGGAGTTCCCACATATGCTGAGCACTTGTTGGCTGCTTTTCCTTCACTCTGTGGTCCAACTCATCCCAAACCATCTCAATTGGGTTGAGGTTGGGGGATTGTGGAGGCCAGGTCATCTGATGCAGCACTCAGATGACCAGATCCCTCTCCTTGGTCAAATAGCCCTTACACAGCCTGGAGGTGTGTTTTGGGTCATTGTCCTGTTGAAAAACAAATTATAGTCCCACTAAGCTCAAACCAGATAGGATGGCGTATCGCTGCAGAATGCTGTGGTAGCCATGTTGGTTAAGTGTCCCTTGAGTTCTAAATAAATCACAGACAGTGTTTTACAGCAAATCACCACCACACCATCAAACCTCCTCCTCCATGCTTCACGGTGGGAACCACACATGCGGAGATCATCTGTTCACCTACTCTACGTCTCACAAAGACACAGCGTTTGGAACCAAAAATCTCAAATTTGGACTCATCAGACCAAAGGACAGATTTCCACCCGTCTAATGTCTATTGCTCGTGTTTCTTGGTCCAAGCTAGTCTCTTCTTGTTATTGGTGTCCTGTAGTAGTGTTTTTTTTTGCAGCAATTCGACCATGAAGGCCTGATTCACGCTGTCTCCTCTCAACAGTTGATGTTGAGATGCGTTTGGGCTGCAATCTGATGTGCAGTTAACTCTAATGAACTTATCCTCTAATGAACTCTGGGTCTTCCTTTCCTGTGGCGGTCCTCATGAGAGCCAGTTTCATCATAGTGCTTGATGGTTTTTGCGACTGCACTTGAAGAAACTTTCAAAGTTCTTGACATTTTCCGGATTGACTGACCTTCATGTCTTAAAGTAATGATGGACTGTCGTTTCTCTTTGCTTATTTGAGCTGTTCTTGCCATATGGATTTGGTATTTTACCAAATAGGGCTATCTTCTGTATACCACCCCTATCTTGTCACAACACAACTGATTGGCTCAAACGCATTAAGAAGGAAAGAAATTCCACAAATTAACTTTTAACAAGGCACACCTGTTAATTGAAATGCATTCCAGGTGACTACCTCTTGAAGCTGGTTGAGAGAATGCCAAGAGTGTGCAAAGCTATCATCAAGGCAAAGGTTGGCTATTTGAAGTATATCAAATATAAAATATATTTTGATTTGTTTAACACTCTTTTGGTTACTACATGATTCCATATGTGTTATTTCATAGTTTTGATGTCTTTACTATTCTACAATGTAGAAAATATTAAAAATAAAGAAAAACCCTTGAATGAGTAGGTGTGTCCAAACTTTTGACTGGTACTGTATAGTGTACTAATTACTTAATCCTACACATGTTATCTTCTCATCCCCTTCCCTTTGCACCAATCCTCTTCTATCCCTTCTCCCTGAGCAGGAAGTTGTACCACCCCAATAACGCCCAGTTGGGCATGGCCACCATGCGGGCTGGCGTGACTCACTGGCACGCAGGGCTCATCGAGGTGGGCCATGGCATGATCTGCAAGGCCTACGCCATTCTCATGATCACCCATGGACCCAACCACCCTATCACCAAGGACTTGGAGGTACACTAGACTACAGGCTGCCTCATTAGATTGATTAACCTATGCCATTAGAAAAAGATAGCATGGGGCCTGTTCAGTAGGGTAGAATGTTACAGAACATTCAATGAAAATGTGTGGAAGGAAGATATGATTGTCAGGTAGAATAGTGAAGTGTAAGCTCTATTTGTTACATATCTATAATTTTACCTCACTGAATACCCCGAGCTGCATTTCCCAGATTACACCAGACCAGTCTACCTTTTGACTCCTGACCCCTTGTTTCCTAGTCAATGCGTATGCAGACGGAGATGGAGCAGAAGATTTTCAAGCAGAATGAGTGCGTCTACCACAGCATGAGAGAGGCTGCCCTGCAGAACAAGCCCATGGGCATGATGGCTGAGGCAGTCAGTGTTGAGGACAACGTCAAGGCCCGCTTCCACAAGCAATGAGCTTCTGTACACACCACTTTCATACCATTGAAATGCAGTGGTCACCAAATCTGCCCCCCCTCCCAAAAAAAAAGTATTATCTGGCCCTCCCCTACAGCTGTAAGGCTCAAAGTTCCTATGAACGTCTTACCTTTTTTGTGCTAGTAAACATTGAATCAGTACACCAACCATGTGCCATAGTACCATGTGAAATATTGACTGTAAAAGGCAATAAAAGTGAACACTGGATAGTGTGGAGTCTGTTTTGCTATACATTGCAGCTCAACCAATCAAAGCTAAGGATCAACTCTTTATATACAAACCACAGAAGTCAATACATTTTCTTGGTTTATTCAAAAAGGTTTGAGAGATCACTACATGCGCTTGCTTATCCTCTTGCAGCCGATGGGCCAAAGCGTCATGGTCTGGAAAGAGAAAGGCTGCACACAGATGAGGTTTTACAGCCCAGTTACATTTGAAGGAGAGAAATTCCACCCCTTGTTGCCAATTCAAACCCATTCTAGTCCCCAACCACATACTCACAACGATGATGTTCCGTGACTGACTCAATGCCCTTCAGTGAGACGTTTAGCGTGTTCCCAACCAGATTCACCATAGCCTGGGAAAGGGTAGAGTAGTCATTGCATGACATACCATGCAAGAGTAACAAACTAGACAATACCAAGTTAGCACACTACGGCTTGTCATAAGTAGGTTTAGCACCACTCATAGAATGGATCATGGAAACTCATAGAATGGATCATGGAAACATGCTAAAATAAATAACACATCCGAAGTTGCGTGAGCAACTGTTCATTGATCGCTACATGTGTAGACTTCTGCTCCAGCACTAAGGAAACTGATAATCATTTTATCAGGTGCAAAAGCTGAACTGGAACAAATGCCTGCACACTTTGGCCCTCCAGGACTGGAATTGCGCATCCATGTAATTTACAACTCAAGTACAAGTTAACCAGTGGTGGAAAGAGTACCCAATTGTAATACTTGAGTAAAAGTAAAGAAACCTTAATAGAAAATTACTCAAGGAAAAGTCACCCAGTAAAATACTACTTGAGTAAAAGTATTTGGTTTTAAATATACTTAAGTATCAAAAGTAAATGTAATTGCTAAAATATACTTAAGTATTGAAAGTATTAAAATAATTTCAAATTCCCTATATTAAGCAAACCAGATGGCACCATTTTCTTGTTTTTATTTATTTACGGAGAGCCAGGGGCATGCTCCAACACTCAGACATAATTTACAAATGAAGCATTTGTGTTTAGTGAGTCTGCCAGATCAGAGGCAGTAGGGATGACCAGGGATGTTCTCTTGATAAGTGGTGAATTGGACCATTTTCCTGTCCTGCTAAGCATTCAAAATGTAACGAGTACTTGTCGCTGTCAGGGAAGATGTATGGAGTAAAAATAACATTATTTTCTTTAGGAATGTAGTGAAGTAAAAGTAGTCAAAAATATAAATAGTAAAGGAAAGTACAGATACTCAAAAAACTACTTAAGTAGTACTTTAAAATATTTGTACTTAAGTACTTTACACCACTGAAGTTAACCAATGTGCAGGTGCATCCATGAGGCCCCAAGTAAGTGTGGGTGTGTATGGTTGACCAACTCACCTGGTTCTTCTCTCCAGTCATCCTCTCCAGCTCAGCCTCCTGGCCAACTGTGAACGAGTTGACCATGACTATGGTCATCTTGGAGTGGCCTCCATTCTGCTCAATCTCACATACGCTCTTGATATCCTTTCCTTTCTGGATGAGATCATCTGGCAGACCTAAGGGTTAGCTATCAGTCAGATAAAATCAAGTAATCTTACTCCTTATACTCAATCTGATACTTCCCAGTGAATGCCATGGTGGTCCTCTGTAGCTCAGCTGGTAGAGCACGGTGCTTGTAACGCCAAGGTAGTGGGTTCAATCCCTGGGAATTTATGCACGCATGACTGTAAGTCGCTTTGGATAAAAGCGTCTGCTAAATGGCATATTATTATTAAAGAGAGAAGGTAATGTGACAGAGACCCTGCTACCTTTATATACCAGACTGGGGGAATTAGGCTGGTTTAGACAGGCAGACCAATTCTGATCTTTCTTTCACTAATTGGTCTGAAAAAGCTCTGATGTGAAAAGATATGATATGGTTGGTCAAAAGGCCTATTAGTGGAAAAATATCAGAATTGGACTGCCTGTCTAAACGCAGCCTTATAAACCAACAGACTTAAAGGGATAGTTCAGTCACATTGGTTTCCTTACCCTGTAAGCAATCAATGGACAAAGTATGACAGCAATCCATGCTTTGGTTTAGTTTCCCTGGCACTGTTTCCAAATGTTTTAGCATTTGTGGCACAAATCCCATTCAAGTTATTTGAGCGATATTAGCATTTTTCGTGCATCTAGTCCAAATCATCCGAATGTATCAAAACATTTATTGTGAAGCGCAACAAAATTACTTAAATATGTTTTGAACATTATGCACAAAAAATGCTAATATCGGTCCCATGACCTGTAAAAAAAAAATGCACACCCTTCCCCCCTCATATAATTACATTCAAAATAATGTTTACGACCACAAATAACAATAACTGTAGCGACCCTGTGTTTATAAACACATGCTTTTGTTCCACAGTCGATGCCGCGCAGGGCTACCGTGAGGGTTCGCCGACCACCATCGACGAGCTCACTCTCCCTGCCTATTTCACTAGCCCTACACTAGGATCAAACCCGTCTGCAGACAATGATCAGCTAGGGTGAAATCTGATTTTCAACATTTTTATGCCATATTTATAATTATATAAAATATATGCAACGAAGTTTCAATTCAATATCATGGTTTGCGTTTTCAACACCACAATAAATAGAATATGTCAATCTCGACAAACAGAAAATACATCCCTCCCTACCTTGTAGGCCTACCCAATATCAAAGGCTTGGCTTGACAATCTCCAAATGTCATCAAACTGTTTGGTGTTTTGTAACATATGTTTCTTTCCATTCATCAAATGGCTGCTGCACAGTTTGGATTGATTGATTGATTGATTTTATTTGTCAGTTAATATCAAAATGTGATTGTGTCCCTTATTAAACTTTTTGAATGCATTTTGCAGTAATGACCAGCAGGTGACGCTTTAGAGTAGATCTTTTGAAATGTTAGGCACCAGATTGATCTTCACTTCGAAATTCGAACTCTGGTGTTGCAACAATACAGTTCCCCAAGCAATCGCTACGCTACTTCGGAGCCATTTCTTCTTATAGCAAGCGGACGGTAAATAACGTTAATTTGACATTTTATGGACTAGATGCGATAGTCAGCAGCTTTGAATTTACCTAACCTTAATTTATACCAAATAAATAAGCTATAATATGTTTTTTCAACAGTAGCTTACTGTAAACTTAAGCTGACAGTTCTTTTTTATATTATGCTATGAATTAATAATGTCATCTCCCATAATGAAAAAAATTAACATGAACACATGTTTTTGCAACTGCAGTAGGCTGACTGTTATGCATTATAATAATGTTATTACATTATAGTCCAGTACTCACTTATGAAGTGTTGATCCATGTGCCCAGATAGATATGTCTGCCCTTGCCTCCTTATTGTCAATTATTCTGTAAAATTGCTACAACAATGAAGGGAATGTAACCCAAAGGCTTATCATCATACTATTTTTCATCATACTTCTCTCTGTTTTGACTACTGACAGGTGTCAGTTATGCGGTACTGCAGCACACGTGGCGGTGTTCAGGGTTGGGACTTTCAGGATGTTTTGTTCTCGGGATATGCTCCAGACGGGGGGATGTTCATGCCTGAGACCCTCCCCACCCTGAGCCCTGATACCCTGAGGTCCTGGAGCTCCCTGTCCTACCCCCAGCTAGTGACGGAGGTCTGCTCCCAGTTCATACCTACAGAGCTGATCCCTCGAGCAGACCTGGAGGGTGAGACCTGGAGGGTTTGGGTAGCTGAGTGACACGTTGATGGACTGATTGATGGTTCGAAAATATGGTACAGTTAGGTGTAAAGTGAAGAGGGTTTGGCACATGTGGGTCTTTTCACATCCGGGTGTATATCAAAATGAAGCAACTCAGTTCATGTCCCTTCCTCATCCCTTCTCCTTCACTCTCACTCTTTTGTGTGATCCTTCTGCCCATTTCACTCTCTCAATCTCACTCAATCTCACTCTTTCACACCCCTCTCTTCTCTCTCTCTCCCATCCCTCTCCTGTCTCTCTCTCTCCATCCCTTCCCCCAGGCCTGGTGTGTGCGGCCCTGTCTGGGTTCTCCGTGCCGGGGGTGGTGAGCCTGGCCAGGATGAAGGGGGGGCTGTGTGTGCTGGAACTCTTCCACGGTGAGACCCTGGCCTTCAAGGACCTGGCCATGACCTGCACCGTGCGCTTCCTCGACTACTTCCTGCGCAAGGAAAGCCGCCGCGCCATTGTAGTCGTGGGTGAGAAGGGGCACTTGGGGCATCATTTGGTGTGTTTACATGTTTAGTTACATGCTAGGTCTATTATGTTTATGTACAGTATATTCAATCTTACGTGTCTTAATAATGTCCTCCTATCCTCTTCCCTCTCCCACGCTGCGGCCTACCTTCCCAGGCACGTCCGGGGACACAGGTGGTTCAGCCATCCAAAGTGCGAGAGGCCTTAGTGGGGTAGACGTTGTAGTGGTGTACCCCCGGGGCCGCATAACCGCTGTGCAGGAGAAACAGATGATCACCTGCCTGGAGGACAACATCCATGTGTTTGCAGGTTAGAGAGATGGCCAGATAGTATGAGAGGGCAATAGTCTAAAGTGGCTTCCTTTCCTTGCCCCTTCTTTGATAGTGAGAGATGATGGCAATATGATGGAAATGTCCAAGCCATATCATGGGAAAATATAGGAGTTTTAGCCTTCAATAATAATGATCTTACCTTAACCTGTGATAAGATGGTATCACCTCCCGAGTGGCGCAGTGGTCTAAGGCACTGCATCGCAGTGCTAGCTGTGCCACTAGACATCCTGGTTTGAATCCAGGCTCTGTCGTAGCCGGCCGCGACCGGGAGACCAATTGGCCCAGCGTCGTCCAGGGTAGGGGAGGGAATGGCCGGCAGGGATGTAGCTCAGTTGGTAGAGCATGGCGTTTGCAATGCCAGGGTTGTGGGTTTGATTTCCACGGGGGGCCAGTATGAAAAAAATAATGTATGCACTCACTAACTGTAAGTCGCTCTGGATAAGAGCGTCTGCTAAATGACTAAAATGTAAATGTATCATTGGTATGATAACACGATTCTCATCTTTCTCCCCTGCACTTATAGCGGATGGCAGTTCTGATGACATCGACGTGCCCATCCGTCGACTGTTTTCAGACCAGGAGCTGGTGAAACAACACAGCCTGATGAGTCTCAACTCAGTCAACTGGTCTCGTGTCATGGTGCAGCTGGCACACTTCCTTTATGCCTACCTGCATGTGAGCGGGCTGGAGCAGGCAGAGACGGGGGCACCCCTACCCATCTTGGAGATGGTAGTGCCCACAGGGGGGGCGGGGAATATCGCCGGTGAGAAATATTACCATGCCACAGTGTTTCTACAACTTTTTCCCATTAGTGCCCCTTTTTTTATATATATTTTTTATTAGAAATATATTGATATTTCTTCAATATTTTTTTGCTCAAAGAGGAAAATAAACTAAGCCGTTTGAGAGTATTGGAACATAGCTCATGTTTTTCTCTGTTTTTCCTTTTTTCTCTCCTCTCTTCATTCTTTGTCCGTCTCTCTGTTCCCTCTCTCAGCCGGCTGCATTGTGAAGCAGATGGGGATACCGCTGTGCCTCGTTGCCATGACGAACGCTAATGACATAGTGCACAGGACGGTGCAGACCGGTGACTTTTCCATGGCAACCAATGTCACGCAGACCATGGCCCCGGCTATAGACATTCAGGTGCGCGATGGCTCGCCACTTTGTTTAAGGTTTAAGAAGTGTGTGTGTGTACTGTGGCTAACACTGTGCTCTCACCCCAGGACCCCTATAACATGGAGCGTGTGTTCTGGCTGCTGTCTGGTAGAGATGGAGCACTGGTAAAGGGCATGATGGAGGAGTTTCAGCACTCTCACAGACACACTCTGCCTGAAGCTCTCCACAAACAGGTCAGACGCATGAATACATAATTGACATGTTCTTGTAGAAAGATAAGTGCCCAGTACCGTTGGTTGTTTAATGTTTTCTCTCAAATCACCACACACCACATATCCTTATCCCCCCTCCCCTTGACATCTCAGTCAACTAGACAGGTCCTACAGGCCTTAGTTTTGTCGCACCTGGACTACTGCCCAGTTGTGTGGTCAGGTGCGGCAAAGAACGACATAGGCAAATTGAAGTTGGTCCAGAACAGAGCAGCACGTATTGCACTTAGATGTACACGGAGGGCGAATGTCAATAACATCCATGTCAATTTCTCCTTGCTGAAAGTTGAGGAGAGATTGACTGCATCACTATTGGTCTTTGTGCCAGGTGTTGATGTGTTGAAGGTACCGAACTGTCTGTTCTGTGACATGATGAGGTTGGACCCAGGAGCAGAGAATAGACCAAACGAGGAATCAGTGGTAAAAGTAAACATAAATACTTTACTGAGAATAGGGAACAGCAGGATTACAATAACGCTGAGAAAACAACAAACACTAGGACTAGAGAACATACTCAGGAGGCAAACACACATGACAAACGAATCAAGCTACTGCAAAGGGAAACAGAAAACCCACCTCTCTTAAAGGGGAACTCATAATTAGAAAATAGAAAATACCTGAGTGTCATAATAGTCTCTAGGATGGTCTCTGTCACCCTCTGGTGACAGGTAGAACCATGACAGTACCCCCCCTTCTAGAAGCCGCTCCAGCCGCGGAGCCAGGGCGACCACCACAGAGTTGGGGGGGGGGCAAACCCGAACTGACACTCAAACGGTGACAGTCCAGTGGATGAGTTCGGCAGTGTGTTGTGAGTATACTCCGCCCAGACGAGGAACTTGCTCCAGTTGACGACCTGAGAAGAGACAAAACAGCGGAGGAACTTTTCCAGCTCCTGGTTGACCCGCTCAGTCTGCACATTCGACTGTGGGTGGAACCCGAGGAGAGACTCACTGACGCCCCCAACAGGGTGCAGAAAGCTTTCCAATACTGCGCCACGAACTGGGGCCCACAATCCGAGACAATGTCCTGGGGAAGTCTGTGTATTCGAAAGACATCAAGAGATTAGTAATCAAGAGATTAGCGGTCTCCCTCGCTGAGGGCAACTTGGGCAAAGCAATGAAATGGGCTGCTTTGGAGAACCGATCTACGACCACCAGTATAGTGGTCAGCCCTTGGGAAGGAGGTAACCATGTGATAAAGTCTACAGACAGGTGGGACCAGGGCCGGCTGGGGATGGGCAGAGGTTGGAGCAATCCAGCCAGTCGTGAAGATTTACTTTGGGCACAGGTGGAGCAGGCCGTCACGAAGGACCTCACATCCTCAGTCATGTTGGGCCACCAGTCATGTTGGGCCACCCGTCGTACCGCTCGGGGGCAGGGATCTTGGGTTCCCGGTGCAGGTTCCCTGGAGGAACTATGGCGACACCTGTAGTACTGGGCGATGAGACTTGGGCATTGGCTCCTCCTGGGTTGGGGTTGGGCCGTGGTAGGAGGGAATCGGTATGTGCCCGAAGGGTCTCAGATATTTGGGAGGTTGTTCTTGCTGCCGTCCCAACAGTGCTCCTTGGTGGGTTATAACATTCTTGATGAGGGTGATCTCTGCTGGGTCCATGTTGGGGGCAGTAGCTTGCTGTGACATGATGAGATTGGACCCAGGAGCAGAGAATAAACCAAACAAGGAATCAGTGGTAAAAGTAAACACTTTACTGAGAATAGGGAACAGCAGGATTACAGTAACGCTGAGAAAACAACAAACACTAGGACTAGAGAACTTACTCAGGAGGCAAACACACATGACAAACGAATCAAGCTACTGCAAAGGGAAACAGAAAACCCACTTCTCTTAATGCGGAACACATAATTAGAAAATAGAAAACATTTTAGTGTTATAATGGTCTCTAGGATGGTCTCTGTCACCCTCTGGTGACAGGTGGAACCATGACATGTTCAAGCAGTTGGCACACAGTTCGGACACTCATCGGTACCACACAAGATATGTAACCAGAGGTCTCTTCACAGTCCCCAGGTCCAGAACAGACGCTGGGAAACGCACAGTATTAAATAGGGCCATGACTACATGGAACTCTCTGCCACCCCAGGTAACTCAAGCTAGCAATAAAATCTGGGGAAAAAACGGATAAAAGAACACCTTACGGCACGACGGGGACTGTGAAGTGAAACACAGACATTTTTATGTATTTTGTATTGTATTTTGCGTTGATATGTGATGCGTGGTTGTCTCGCCTGGCTATCTTGAGATGAATGCACTAGCTGTGGGTTGCTCTGGATGGGAACATCTGCTAAATGACTAAATTGGGATGTAAATGTAGTGCTGAGTGTACAAAACATTAAGAACACCTGCTCTTTCCATGACATAGACTGACCAGGTGAATCCAGGTGAAAGCTATGATCCCTTATTGACGTTACTTGTTAAATCCACTTCAATCAGTGTAGATGAAGGGGAGGAGACAGGTTAAGGAAGGATTTTTAAGCCTTGAGACAATTGACACATTCATTGTGTATGTGTGCCATTCAGAGGGTGAATGGGCAAGACAAAATATTTAAGTGCCTTTGAACGGGGAATGGTAGTCAATAACTGCAACGCTGCTGGGTTTTTCACGCTCAACAGTTTCCCGTGTGTATCAAGAATGGTCCACCACCCAAAGGACATCCAGCCAGCTTGACACAACTGTGGGAAGCATTGGAGTCAACATGGGCCAGCATCCCTGTGGAACGCTTTTGACACCTTGTAGAGTCCATTCCCCGATGAATTGAGGCTGTTCTGACGGCAAAAGGAGGGTGGGGGGTGTAACTCAATATTAGGAAGGTGTTTTTAATGTTTTGTACACTAAAATACATATTATACAGTGGATAATATGTATTTTATATGTTGTTGTGATATTTGTTTGGACCGCAGGAAGAGTAGCCGCTGCCTCGGCAGCAGCTAATTGGGGATCCTAATAAATACTACTAATACTACTCCTCCCCTCCTCTCTCTGTCTCCAGTTGTCTCAGGTCCTCACAGCAGGTGCAGTAAGCGATGAGGGGATAGTGGAGACCATGCAGAGATGCTGGAAGGAGAACCAGTATCTACTATGTCCCCACACTGCAGTGGCTGTGTGGCATCACTACCACTGTCCCCCCACTGCAGGGGTCAACAGGTAAGAGACACAGACACACACACACACACACTTTTAGTATTTTACAGAATAAACACATTTCTTAGTTGCAGGTTCAATAATTTACATAATGCATCATGGCTGCATACCGAATACCGCTGGCTAGCTCACAATTTTACACCCATTCCCCTGTCTAGGTGTTGCATAGCAACAGCCTCTCCAGCCAAGTTCCAGGCGGCGGTGCAGAAGGCGGGGCTGACCCTTGATCTCCCTGAGGCATTGCGGGCCCTGGACAAGATGTCCACTCGCTACCTGGCCCTGGAGCGGGGCCAGGACTGGGACAAGGACTGGGAGGGCAGGCTGAAGCAACACATCCAGGCTATAGGCTCAGCCAGGCAACGTGGAGTGGCCTACTACTCAACTGTGGAGTGTAACTAGTTATTTAAGAAATGAGGCTTATGGATGCGCAGTGATAACTCAGATGGAACTGTTAACAGGCATTTGCCATGTATTATCAGAAATAACTAACATTTATTAACCAATCAGATTGTTTTATAAAGTGGATAATAGGCCACTTACTGCTAATACCAGCAATAATATGCCCACAGTTAGATTTGTTATTTACTGTCTTGAAGAGAGCAGTTTTATATGATCATATATTGTTACAATAAAAGAAGATTGTTTATTGTATACATTTGATCAGAATTCAGATCAAATGGTGTAATTGTCAAATGGTGTGTTTTGCAATCGAACCTCTGGACAGTTTATTGCCTGACCATAAATGTTGACAATAAAAGTTGCAGAGGCAATCATGTGTGCAGGAGTAATTACAGTATATGATTAGAACTGAGCTATGATTCGGTTTTTATTCCCATCACTACATGTAAGAGAGACAGTGTCGTGGTGTGCATGATGCCTGTCAATATTGCCTTAAGAAATTGCCTGTGTACCATAGGCTTTAGCATTCAATTCAGAAGACTTAGGGCCATAGGTTTATATGGGTCACATGGGTTTCTCTCACAATTGATTAACAAGCTGTTGGTTTGTATTGTACATCTATGGATAAGACATTTTACAGCCAGCACCCCTGACCTATTGTACTCTCAGGCAGCTGAGAGGGACTTTGGTCTCATAAAGATGATGTCAGAGGTTGTATGACTCAGCTCTGTTCCTGCTCTGTTTACGCATCGTAAGGTAAGACACATATACAGTACACACATAAACACAAAAACTCATCCATAATGTTTACATATTTCAGCAGCATCTCGTGGTGAGTTTTAGTGTGTGTGTGTGTGTTTTGGTATTGGAAATACTTGAGACCCGAGTTGACTTTAAACATGCAACAGTGACTAACTAGACAGTTATGTTTTTGTACAGTAAGCTTTATTTGTCTCAGAGCACAAGCCATTACACAAGCAGTTACAAGCAAAAACTCAGATTTTACGTCTATATCTATCTGCTATAGAAAATGTATGTACATACTGCAGGTATGCCTCTGACATTGAAAGATGTTACAGATTTCTTTACACTGTCCTTCAACTCAGGACTGTCCCTGAAAACCCCTAGAGGCTGTTTTATTGGTGGACTCTGTGGGGAGGGGTGTGGCTAATCATGTGCAGTAGCTTCATCAGCAGATCGTTGTCATGGCTACTGCTCTCTGATTGGCTTATGTATTCGGCAGCTTCGTCCTCAAAACAGGATTGGTCAATACTACAACCCTCTAAAAGAGAAAAGGTACAAATAGACAATCTGTCACACAACTGTAACCTACAATATCAAACTGAATCCAGGTGAACTCACAAGCAATACAGTTAATTTGTACAGTTTTACCATTGACTTTGGCCAATGGCTATACAACACCACATTTATTCCTGAACTCTTAATAAGTGATCTTGGAACAAATAGTTAGCTAGCTGACAATAAGAATGTATTCAATACCACAAGAGCTTGGCACATGCTATTAACAATTAAATGGTCTATTGAAATTGCCACAACGAGCAATAAATAGAAAAACAAACCCTACTGCATGCAAGGCTTTTTGCTATTTTGCAGAATCATTCAGTATGGATAGAAACAGTTGCTATACAGGAACACAGGAGAGTAGTCTTGGTCTTACCCACGTCACAGCAAATCCCTGGCGCAGCACAACGTCGCTCTTCAGAGCCACACAATCTTCCTCCGGCCTCACAGGGAGAGGGCAGGTAGTTCTCCTCCACACAACCAGCTGCCTCTGGGGAGCCCACGTAGCAGCCCATCCCCTCCCCACAGCAGATACTGGGGCCAAAGCAGCGGCCCCTGTCCCCGGGGCCACACGACATGCACTGGAAAGATAATAGGAAACATAAAGTTACATTGTTTTTATAGATACAAGTGATTTACTTATAGAAAAGGGAAGTGGTTTTAAGCTTTGTGGTTAACAAAAAACCCAGTAAAATACAATATACAATATTGACATACAATAACCTTTGACTTAAATGTGCAATCCCAACCCTTCGAAGCTAAGAGGCAAGCCTCTATGGCAGGCAGCCACCAATCTAACTCTATAACAGACACACAGTTACAATAAACAGTAACAAAGTGGAACTGCTGAGAATGACTGGGTACCTTTCTGGATGGGAAGTCTAGTGCTGATCTCTTGCCTCCTATGGGGCAGTTGGAGATGTAGCAGGCAGTGCACACAGATAGCAGGAACAGCAGACAGAGGGCGGACACTGGGGCGCCAGACATTGCCACTGAGAAAGAATAAAAAAATAGATTTAAGTTTGTCAAAAGTGGATGCGTCTCGTCTCAGGATAGATATAAGATAGTAAGATGAATCATAGTCTATTTTTGCAATAGTTTTTGCAAACGTCTGTTACAAAAACATTTCCTGCAATTATGTTTTTAAAGATAAAATCGATTTAAAAGATTGTCAGAGAAAATACATACCGTTTGAGACACAAAATGACACACTCACTGTGTTGAAGTTGAGGCTTTGGTGATGATGATCTGCAAATTTGTCGATGGTTGATCGTCTTTGTTTATGGTCCTTGCCATGAAAAGGTACCTTTTATACCTCTTGCTCTTTCTCTTAGGCTGTGACAGGGCCTCAAAACCACCAATTAAGTCCAATCAAGCCATTATTACACTGGTATTAATTACGTGACCTGATTAGTAGAGGGGAATGGACATTGAGATGGACAAGAAAAGGGCATATCAGGCGTGACCATGCATAAGAGGTATGGATGGTCTGGTTAGTCTTACTGTGTCCTCAAACACTGATATGAGTTCATCTTTCCATAGTTCTACGCTACATTCTTAAAAATGTTTTTTTTTTAGTCATTTTAGCAGACACTCTTATCCAGAGCAACTTACAGTTAGTGAGTGCATACATTTTCATACTGGTCCCCCGTGGGAATCGAACCCACAACCCTGGCGTTGCAAGCGCCATGCTCTACCAACTGAGCTACACAGGACTGTATGAACAACAATGGTAGGAGGGAGGGGGGATGGAAAGGGTAAGACAGGAGCTATTACTTCAGAGCTGTTTGTGTGTGTGTGTGTGTGTGTGTGTGTGTGTGTATGTGTTTGTGTGTGAGAGAGAGAGAGAGAGAGAGAGAGAGAGAGAGAGAGAGAGAGAGAGAGAGAGAGAGAGAGAGAGAGAGAGAGGGAGAGAGACTTGTTTGAGTCTCTGTGTGTGTATGACTTAACTCGGCCAGTATAGGCTATGTAACAACTAATAGGAAAAAATAACTTTTGATAAATAAATGACTCAAGGGATGACTAAAATGTTTTCATTGTCCTCAGAGGGTAATGCATTAATAATAAGAGCACAGTTGACCTTGACCTCATCATGTTAATCATGTATTTCTCATTATGTTTTAACCTGAACAGATCCTATGAATTTAACTCAAGTCATTATCTGGACAGTGTTATTTCCACCCCAACTTAATTTTTCGAATTACACTAATTATTATTCAGTCCATCTAATGGAAAAACGTAAATTGACGTCATAGGCCTACATGATAATGCTGAAGAATGGACATTGAGAAAGGCACATTTTGAAGGCCCTAGTGGCCATATTCTAATGCATCTAATAATAATTATAATAATAATAATAATAGCTCATATCTTACTTATATTTTTGAAAAAATATGCTACAGACCATGAAGAACTATTAATTAATGAATTAAAATGTAACACATTCATCAATTTGTAAAATATTACAATGTATCCGTGTATAAAATAGCTTTGATGAAAGGGTACACCACAGTTGAGATTTGGCGTGTCAAAAATAGATTTGATTTCTGACAGCCGACAGAGAACCATGCTCCTCCCCGGTTGACTGTCGACTCCACCTGCCCACTAGTGATAGGCATTCCGAGTCTTTTCGGTGAGCCGGCTCATTTGGCTTCGTTCATTTATAAGAGCCGGCTCATTTCGCTACCAAACGGCTCTTCGTGTAAAATGCTTAAAGATGGACCTAGAACCATGAAAACAAATTGCAAATCTCCAATGTAAAGCCCAAAGGGTAGGCTACCAGTATGACAGCTCGTGAAATGCGCGTTCAAATACATTTTTATCTGGCCAATTTACTAAATGGCCTCAGTGGTTTAGTGGAGGGTATACGCAGGTATATGCCATATACCAACGTATTTCTTAATCCCCACTGATACATACCAATTTAGTGTAGTGGAGGTATACGCCGTTTCAATTAATAAGGCTGATGGAACAGATCAGAATGTTTAGCTTAGAATGTTGATAGGCTATTATTTCTTTACATTTTAGGCGCAGCAATGTACCGACGACGGCAGGTCTTCGCGTGAATGTTCCGAAATGCAATTTGCGGAAAGAAGCCGTTCTAAAATGTGCACCGCACATGCGAGCGGTTACATGGACAGAGATGGAAATATCCGTTAGAAATGTAGAAAGAGGGGGGATTTGAATATGCAACAACTATCATGGGTTGCTAATATGACTAGGATAATGTATTTGGCTGCTAGACCATGAAAGAAATTTGAAAGAAAATCAATAGGACAGGAGAAAGCATATGAGTAGGCCTAAATCTTTATAAAAATAATTGCCTCCACGTTTCTATGGTGGGATTTTGGCTATAAGCTACTTTTAAGTAAGGTAGGACATGCCTGATAATATGAAGTAAAACGTCCAGGTTTCAAACAATTAAGGAATAGAAAAATATAGCAACGCTAATGATAGGCCTTTCCCAAAATCCTTCTCTATTAAATGTTAACTACAGTAGCTACAAAGTAGGCTATGCCTACCTGTCAGAATATCATAGTTATTTGTGTCAATCCAGTAGCCATTTATTTAGCAAACTCCAACTCATGCTACAGAAACACTGCTAACCAAACAACAGTGCAAGGTGACTGCGCACTTGAATTAAAGGGTAACTACACTAAAAAATCAAAACAATTTATATTTTTTCCAGACCTCAAAAGTGGACTTAGAACAGTGTTTCCCAACCCTGGTCCTCGAGTACCCCCAACAGTACACATTTTTGTTGTAGCCCTGGACAACCACACCTCATTCAACTCATTGAGGGCTTGATGATTAGTTGACAAGTTGAATCAGATGTGCTTGTCCAGGGTTACAATAAAACATTTAACTGTTGGGGGTACTCGAGGACCAGGGTTGGGAAACACTGACTTAGAACATAAAAGGGTGTTGTCTTTCTGTTCAAAAAGTGTGACTGTGAGAGTGAAAACCTGAAAAAATGAGGATAAACCTGTGTTTATTTTTATTTTTTATTTTTATACATTTATCTGTTTCAATGGTAGTCATACTATAAGCCTACTTGCACAGTACAGCTTGGGTTGGCCTGACTGTGAAAGACCAATATGGGATTTATCATTTTAGGTCATTCAGAGTGTAGGCTATGTAGGTGCCTTTCCGTCGCCGGGCGCTGCGTTTGGAAAAATTTGAGTATACCTACTTCTCCAGGCACCACTATACCACTGGATGGCCTGTTTTTTTTTAGGCACTCAAACGATCAGCTTGTGGTATCTGCAGTGAGGATTCACCTTCTTTTTATAATAATTTTGTAACTTATCTGCAGAAAACGTTGTTTTGTGCTCAAAAAGCAGTAGTAGCAGTATGCAAATCACGGAGCCAAATTAACGGATCTTTCACCGATTTTTATTCGGCTCCCGACGTTCACCAAAAATATCCGTTCAAAAAGAGCCGTTCGTTCGCGAATGACCCATCACTACAGCCCCGGGTGAGTCGGACAAACATGGCGGCGGTTCGGTAGATGAAGAGCGGACGACGAGCACTATTTTATTAATGTCAACAGTCACGGATAAACCAGAGGTCGAGAAGAACCGAAGAGAGTATAGTGCAAAACGGAAACATTGTATCCGCGTATTATTCTGTTTCTTCCAAGAAATGTCAAACAGGTTTGTGTGCAACAACAGTGAGCAGTAGAACGCTTCACTAACAGCGCAGCGGAGTGTTATTTTGCTGGACATCCTGAGCCTTGTTTGTAATTTTAGTTGACTCCAGAGAAATGTGTGGGAGGTAAGATGTCAATGGCATTTGACAACGTGGTTCTATTGTTGTTTTCGTCCAAGTTGGCTTAATTCTATTTCTCTCCTATCGTGCATGTGTGTCACTGTCAGCTGACACGTCGTTCCTGGCAGGTCGATACTCGACTTGGGAGATGGGGCAGTAAACTAATGGAGATAAGGAGAAAAGAGAATGAATACTCACAGGAGGAGTTATTGTTGGACGACTGATACAGGTGTTGTCACCCCTAGTTTCTAATGGCCAAATGCAGTATCAATATCAGTCTATTGTCATGGCCATACAGTTCTCATATATGGTTTCACATTGTTTTGTGTGATGCATTTGAACATAATGCCAAATTGTTATATGCCAATATTTTGTTGGCATGATAGTAAATAATATATATACATTTTTTAAAGTACTAGTCATTGTTGGCTATAACATGTTTATAACATGTGATGTCCGGCATCCAGTGTTCTTTGTTATTGTCTACTGTAAGCCCCAGGCTGACACTAGACCCCTCCCACATGTGATTCATACATGATGTTGAACATTACTAATCGTCTCCCCCCTCAACCTCCCCTCCTCACCCCATCTTTCCCCATGGATGGACTCCCCTCATGCGATGAGCTCTAATGTTTTCCCCATAGCCCATACTAGCCCTCTGTGTATTCTTTGTTTCTGTATGCAGTCCTATGTCAGTGTACTCAATACACATAGGTAAGTGTCAAGCAGGCAGGTTAGGCTACTGGTAACCATGGACCATCAGAAGATACACTATATATACAAAAGTATGTGGACACCCCTTCAAATTAGTGGATTCAGCTTTTTCAGCCACAACTGTTGCTGACAGGTGTATACAATCGAGCACACAGCCATGCAATCTCCATAGACAAACATTGGCCTAGAATGGCCTTACTGAAGAGCTCAGTGACTTTCAACGTGGCACCGTCATAGGATGCCACCTTTCCGACAAGTCAGTTCGTCAAATTTCTGCCTTGCTAGAGCTTCCCTGGTCAACTGTAAGTGCTATTATTGTGAAGTGGTAACGTCTAGAAGCAACAACAGCTAAGCCGCAAAGTGGTAGGCCACCAAGCTCACAGAACGGGACCGGCGAGTGCTGAAGCGCGTAGTGTGTAAGAAATCGTCTGTCCTCGGTTGCAATACTCACTACTGAGTTCCAAACTGCCTCTGGAAGCAACGTCAGCACAATAACTGTTCGTTGGGAGCTTCATGAAATTGGTTTCCATGGCCGAGCAGCCGCACACAAGCCTAAAATAACCATGCGCAACGCCAAGCGTCAGCTAGAGTGGTGTAAAGCTCGCAACCATTGGACTCTGGAGCAGTGGAAACGCGTTCTCAGGAGTGATGAATCACGCTTCACCATCTGGCAGTCCGACGGACAAATCTGGGTTTGGCGGATGCCAGGAGAATGCTACCTGCCCCAATGCATAGTGCCAACTGTAAAGTTTGGTGGAGGAGGAATAATGGTCTGGGGCTGTTTTTCATTGTTCGGACTAGGCCTCTTAGTTCCAGTGAATGGAAATCTTAACGCTACAGCATACAATGACATTCTAGACGATTCTGTGCTCCCAACTTCGTGGTAACAGTTTGGGGAAGGCCCTTTCATGTTTCAGCATGACAATGCCACTGTGCACAAAGCGAGGTCCATACCAAAATGGTTGAGATCGGTGTGGAAGAACTTGACTGGCCTGCACAGAGCCCTGACCTCAACCCCATCGAACACCGTTGGGATGAATTGGAACGCCGACTGCGAGCCAGGCATAATCGCCCAACATCAATGCCCGACTTCACTAATGATCTTGTGGCTGAATGTGGATCTAGTGGAAAGCCTTCCCAGAAGAGTGGAGGCTGTTATAGCAGCAAAGGGGGGACCAACTCCATTTTAATGCCCATGATTTTGGAATGAGATGTTCGAGCAGGTGTCCACATACTTTTGGTCATGTAGTGTAGCTCGGCCTACTCCTTTTCAACTTCTCTTTGTTGACATATCAATTGAGGTGTACCCATTACAAGATATACCCAAGCTGTTATTACCTTATGTGAGAACCGTAGCCTACTTATCAATATCATGCAGTGTATTCATATTTAACCAATCACAATCTACCCATTTTAAAGTCATACATTATTTTATCCAGCCTAGTAGTGAAGTTAATCTAGGTCTTATACAATTTTTATCTGAGGTTTCTCGTGAATGTACAAAGGCAGTCTCAGTCTAGTCTAGACTTTGCATTTTATGCATTGACTCGGTCCGGATTGTTTGCATATCAGTGTTGCTGATCGTTTTAACAAAGAGAAGTGCGTGTTAACCATGACTGATTACATGTGGAAGTCTATGTGTGTCTGTGTCTTTCTGTGTTGTTTGTGTGTGTGCGAGTGCTCTTGTGTGGATTGCTCCATGCACATGGGGCAAATGCAGACATTCCAGGAGTGAGTGGAATAGCACAGGCCCACAGCTGCTGTACAGAGCTAGAGCTGCTCTGTGCTGTTTGTCACTGAAGCTGTCTGACTTCCTAGGCCTGCAATGACTAGACTAGCTACAATGCACTCTGCATAGCACAACTGTTACTGTATACTGAGCTAGTCAAGGATGAAAATGACCTTACCCCTGTGAAAAGTTTGAGGCTTCTTACACCACATTAAACTTTCTCTCTCAGGATATAAATTATATTTTTGAAATAACATGTGATATATATATATACATATATATTGCATTTCCTTCTGTGACTCAAGTTTAACACCAGGTCCCTAGCCTCAAGCAAATGAATCCCTTTGTCTCAAGACGGGTCAACTAAGTTGAGTGAACTCTAAAACTTGCTCTACAAGCTCTAACACAACAGCATCCAGATAACCAATGCCTCTTTCTCTTCTCTGGTCCTCTCCCCAGGTAGCCCTTTTCCTTTTTCCCCTCCCGTCTCCCCCATCCACCCTGCACTGATGTCGTCATCCCCTGCGTCTGCCCCCTCGACAACGTCCCCCTCCACCCTCCGCCCTCCCTTGGCTCTGGACTCCCTCTCCATGTCCTCTCTCCTGTCCAGGGACCTGGAGGACGGGGCGGGGGACGGAGGGGGGGATGAAGGTGGCCTGGGTGACCTGGAGGTGAACCCGTACGATGGCTTGCCCTTCTCGTCACGCTACTACTTGCTGCTGGAGGAGAGGAAGAAGCTTCCTGTGTGGAGCCTCAAGTACCGCCTGCTGGAGCACCTGGAGACACACAGCATGGTCGTGGTCAGCGCCCCCAGTGGCACAGGAAAGAGCACACAGGTAAGACACATGCATAATACATACAAACATGCATGCACACACAGATACATGGGCACACATGAGCACTGGTGGTGAAGAGCCCAGAGAGAGAGCAATGGCTGGGAAGGTGGGGAAACTTGGCAAACATACAGGTAGACACACCGTACATAGGCTATACACATTCACACTCAAACACACATTGGTATAGGGACCCTCCAAATTTACTCAATATTCAGACACTGAGTACAGGCAGACAGACCACTGTACAAACTTAAGCAAGTAAGCACACAGGCTATCATACTGTACCCACTCTTACTTTGTATTCATATCAGTCTTTCACTCTGTCTCCCTCCCTCTCTTTGTCTCTATCTCTGTCCCTCACCTTCTCCCTCCAAGGTGCCCCAGTGGTGTGTGGAGTATGCCCTGTCCCATGAGCTCTCCCAGGGCTTGGTGTGTTGTTCCCAGCCCTACGCTGTGGCTGCAGCGAGTCTGGCCCTCAGAGTGGCTGATGAGATGGACCTGAGTCTGGGCCTGGAGGTGGGCTACTGTGTCCCCCACGACGATGGCTGTACCCCCGATACGCTACTCAGGTGAGGAGGGAGGTAGACACACAGGTGTGCATGAAGATTGGGGCATTTGTATGTACACACACATACACATAGGTACAAGCTTGGGTACACACGCATCACACTATCTGACGGCACGGTCCTTACTTCCTCCTTATCTTCTTCTAACTCAAATCAAATCAAATGTATTTATAAAGCCCTTTTTACTTCAGAAACCCAGCCTAAAACCCCAAACAGCAATCAGATGTATAAGCACAGTGGTTTGTCCACCCTCCTTTCTGCTCTCTGTCTCCCCCTGAGGTTTATACAAGTGCAATACAATCGGATTAAAGGTGCAATATGCATAAATCGCTCCGCCATTTCCTGGTTGCAAAAATTCTAATAGTTTGCCTAATTTCAGTTTATGTGACAAAACAAGTGTAGAGAGTCATTGTACCATCTAAACCGCTGTGAAATATTTTTTTAATAACCAAAAATATTGTATTTTCAGCTGTTTGAAGCTGGTGTACAAAAACGAAACTTAAAGCTGCAATATGTAACTTTTTGGGCGACATGACCAAATTCACATAGAAATGTGTGTTATAGATCTGTCATTCTCATTGAAAGCAGGTCTAAGAAGTGGTAGATCTGTTCTATGTGCTATTTATATGCTTCCCATTCTATGCTTCCCATTCTTAAATTTCATTTTTGCGTCTTTTACTTTCGGTTTTTGTACACCAGCTTCAAACAGCTGAAAATACAATATTTTTGGTTATGAAAAATAAATTTCACAGTGGTTTAGATGGTACAATGATTCTCTACACATGAGTTTCCCAAACTCGGTACTGGGGACCCCCCTGGGTGCACGTTTTGGTTTTTGCCCTAGCACTACACAGCTGATTTAAATATCAAACTCATCAACATGCTTTGATTATTTGAATCAGCTGTGTAGTGCTAGGGCAAAAACCAAAACGTGCACCCTGGGGAGGGCCCCAGGACCGAGTTTGGGAAACCGTGCTCTACACTATACTTGCTTGTTTTGTCATATAAACTGAAATTAAGCGAACTATTGGAATTTTATGACGGAGCGATTTCTGCATAGTGCATCTTTAAGATCGGGAAGCATAGAAATAGCACACATAGAACAGATCTACCACTTCTGTGTAAGAATGAAAATGTAATGAGAATGACAGATCTATAACTCGCATTTCTAAAAAAAAAAAGTTACATATTGCAGCTTTAAGGGGTGGGTTTGTTTCTCTCCACGATCTCTCTATCCCCTCTCATCCTCTCTCTCCCCCACCCTCTCTCAGGTTCGTCAGTGACTCTCTGCTCCTGGGAGAGATGATGTCGGACCCCCTGCTGCGTCAGTACGGGGTGCTGGTGGTGGACGAGGTGCAGGAGCGCACGGTGCCCACCGACGTCCTCCTGGGCCTGCTGCGGGACGTGTGCGGCCAGCGCCCCGACAACCTCCGCGTGGTCCTGCTCACCGACCCCTCCCTCGCCCCCAGCCTTGCAACCTTCCTGTGTGAAGGAGTTCCGTTTCTAACGCTGGATGAGCCTGTCGGAGGTACACCCGACACAGAGATGAGGATGAGACCACTGGTTGTCGTGGAAACGGTGTACAGGGATCCTGGAGGGAGGGAGTCGGCGGCGGCGGCGTGTCACATGGTGTTGGATCTCCACCGCAGGGGGGAGGAGGGGGATGTAATGGTCTTTCTCCCTAGCGCCCAGGTAGATGCGCGCACACACACACACTACACACTATACTAAATATATACAGCTAATCTCATTAACTACTGGGGCTGTTTTTAGCCTTACAGATCAGTAGACAGTAGATGCCCAGTAGGCCTACTGCTGGTACAGAGAGATGGCTCAGTGGGTTACGTTTGGTCTGGTTAGTTAGGGTAGTTAGGGCTAGTTAGGGTAGATGGGGTTAGTTAGGGTTAGTCAGGTGCATGCAACAGCAGAGTTGTGGTATTACTTCCTGCACGATGTAAGTCGTTTTGGATAAAAGTGACTGCTAAATTAACTTCCTTTCTATAATAATAATAATAATAATATGCCATTTAGCAGACGCTTTTATCCAAAGCGACTTACAGTCATTTTTGTGTATGGGTGGTCCCGGGGATCGAACCCACTACCCTGGCGTTACAAGTGCCGTGCTCTACCAGCTGAGCTACAGAGGACCTATCCCATATCTTCTTGTCTGTTTCTGATAGAAGAAAGTCTATCTGAAAATCCCTATTGAACTGAGTCTTATTTCTTAATGCTTTGTTGTGCTGTGTTTTGTAATATGCCATCCTCTTCCTTGTCTGTTGTTGCCTCTCACGCTGGGGACAGAGAAACGGGGACACTGTAACCTTAGACTGCTGAATGGCATCAGTCTGTATCAGGTGTCCTGGTTAATGCATCCAGAACACACACACACACACAGATTGATAGATAAATAGCCCCATCATATTCACATACACCTCTCACATACACACTTCCACTATGTCAACATCACCACACCCTAGCTCCTCGCCTCATTCCCGGCTATGGATTCAAATCCGGAGGCAGACCTGGACTTAAGTACAGTAGTTGACACCATGGCTGCAAAACACAGAGCTAGCTAGCCAGCCAGGAGAACTGATCTGGTTAAGGCTCATTAGAAGAGCCACAGTAAACAGAGTACTGTTTGCCAAGTCTCAACTCAGATCAACCTAAACCATGTGTTTAGGGAGAGGGAGAGAGGGCGAGAGAGAGGGGGTGAGACATGAGAAAGGAGCAGGAGAATGGGCACTCCTGCGTCGTCTTGGCTGTGTGCTTAGTGTCGTTGTCCTGTTGGAAGGTGAACCTTCGCCCTAGTCTGAGGTCCTGAGCGTTCTGGAGCAGGTTTTCATCAAGGATCTCTCTGTACTTTGCTCCGTTCATCTTTCCCTCAATCCTGACTAGTCTCCCAGTCTCTGCTGCTGAAAAACATCCCCACAGTATGATGCTGCCACCACCATGCTTCACCGTAGGGATGGTGCCAGGTTTCCTCCAGACGTGGTGCTTGGCGTTCAGGCCAAAGAGTTTAATCTTGGTTTCATCAGACCAGAGAATCTTGTTTCTCATGGTCTGAGAGTCTTTAGGTGCCTTTTGGCAAACTCCAAGCGGGCTGTCATGTGCCTTTTACTGAGGAGTGGCTTCCGTCTGGCCACTCTACCATAAAGGCCTGATTGGTGGAGTGCTGCAGAGATGGTTGTCCTTCTGGAAGCTCTGTCAGAGTGACCATCGGGTTCTTGGTCACCTCCCTGACCAAAGCCCTTCTCCCCTGATTGCTCAGTTTGGCTGGACGGCCAGCTCTAGGAAGAGTCTAGGTGGTTCCAAACTTCTTCCATTTAAGAATGATGGAGGCCACTGTGTTCTTGGGGACCTTCAATGCTGCAGACATTCTTTGGTACCCTTCCCCAGATCTGTGCCTTGACACAATCCTGTCTCGGAGCTCTACGGACAATTGGCTTGGTTTTTGCTCTGACATGCAATGTCAACTGTGGGACCTTATATAGACAGATGTGTGCCTTTCCAAATCAGGTCCAATCAATAGAATTTACCACAGGTGGACTCCAATCAAGTTGTAGAAAAATCTCAAGGATGATCAATGGAAACAGGATGCACCTGAGCTCAATTTCGAGTCTCATAGCAAAGGGTCTGAATACTTATGAAATAAGGTATTTCTGTTTTTTATTTTTAATACATTTGCAAAAATGTCTAAAAACATGTTTTGTGTGTAGATTGATGAGGGAATAAAAAAATACATCAATTTTAGAATGAGGCTGTAATATAACAAAATGTGGGAAAAGGGAAGGAGACTGAATATTTTCCGAATGCACTGTATAATACCAACCATCTCTCGCTCTGTTTCTCAGGAGATAGACGAGTGTGGCTTTCTGCTGGAGAAGGAGTCTGTGGCCCTGAGTCCTCAGCTTGGGCCCCTCAGAGTTCTACACCTCCATACAGGCCTTGGAGGGGCCACCCAGCGCATCTACGAACCTGAGCCAGAGGGGCCTTCTGGTGACACGGAGGGGTCTGAAGGACTGGAAGGGCCAGGGATAGGGTTGGGAATGGGAGTGAGGCGCAGGGTCATCCTCACAGACACCCTGGGGGAGGCCTCCTTCTCTCTATCTGGAGTGCGCTACGTCATAGACACAGGCATGCAACTTAAGACAGTGAGTACTCAATTATCAGAGGTGGGAGGGAGAAGGAGTGTGTGTTGCACTATCCGACACAGTGGGCTCATCTCCATTGTCAAATGTGGCAATGCTACAATGCCGCATAACCTCAACAAACTATTGAGGTGTACCGAGTCCCAGTGCCATGCATAACCTCCCACTCTTTCTGCCTCCGTGTCATAGGTTTACAACCCTCAAATCAGAGCGGACTCACAGGTCATGTGTCCAATCAGCCGGCACCAGGCAGACATGCGGACGCAGAGGGTAAACGGTGACCTACCAGGTATGTTAGGGTCAATCAATCTGTTTTAAGAAATCATCATGGACTGTGGTGTTTTTCTAATTTAAGAGAAGGGACATACATAGCTGTTACAGGCCAACTATCCTCTCTCCATGTATTCTTCTGACCCCTCTCCTGTCCCTCCAGGTCTGTGTTTCCGTCTGTACCCCCAGGCTCTGTATGCGGAGGGCATGGAAGAGGCCCGCAGCCCGGGGGTGATGGAGGAGAACCTCAGCCACCTGGTGCTGCTGCTCAAGAGGCTGGACATCGCTGACATGGGCCAGTGCAAGTTCCTGGACAGGCCTGGTAAGGAGGGCCACACATCATCTAGCTAGTTCAGCCTTGCTGTCTCCTTTGAATGAATGAAGTGCACCTTGCATTCATGGGAGTTTGTGTTTTCTAGGTACCTTCTATTTTGTGATATCAGACAGAATATAAATATAATCTCTTCCCGTATCCCTCAATTTCTTCAATCCATCCCTCTCTATTTTATTCTCTCTCTCTTTTACCCCCCCCCCCCCAGCTCCTGAGGCTCTGATGCAGGCTCTAGAGGACCTAGACTACCTGGCAGCGCTGGATGATGATGGGAACCTGTCTGAAGTGGGCATCATTATGTCAGAGCTGCCCCTGGAGCCTTCGCTGGCCAAGGCCCTCATCGCTGCCTGCGAGTTTGACTGTGTCAACGAGCTGCTCACCATCGCCGCCATGCTCACAGGTACACACGGCAGACTCTCTCACACACACACTACACTCGCTACAATGACCAAGGTGCTAATTACTGGCTGTAAAATGTGCCTTTACTCATAGCTTCCCTTTTTTACGTGCCTTTCAGAATATTGTTTTGTTTCTATAACTTTGACTTTTTGTTTTTTAACAGTCATTCATTTAAATTCTCTACCTGTGCGTGTTCCCAGCTCCCCCCTGCTTTGTGACCCCCCCACCCCAGAGAGAGGAGGCAGCAGCCACTCACAGACGTCCACTGTTGCACAATGAGGGAGACCACTTCACCCTCATCAACATCTACAACGCGTATATACAGCGTGAGTCTATATACTACTACACACACACAGCTGCAATGTACAGGAGGTTTGGTTTATGCGCACAAACACACACGCACACGAACATCAACTTATAGTAATACACATATGGGCACGACATGCATTTTACACAGTTCTCCTCCTGAATATTAATCTGTGTGTTTATCTGATTGCTCTTTTAGACAATGAGGATGATGCCTGGTGTACTACCAACTTCCTGAACCCCGCTGCATTACGATTGGCTGTGATGATTAGGGCGGAGCTGCTGGAGGTGATGCAGCGAATAGAGTTGCCCGTCTCGCCTCCTGCTTTTGGTTGCCAAGACAACTGCACTAATATCAAGCGTGCGCTCATCTCAGGGTTCTTCCTCAAGGTAAAAGGACTCATCAGTTCAATTCTCCATTGAAGATTAGTTTGTTCGTTTGTTTATGTTGTGTATCTGAAATAAGACAGGGAAATATATAGACCCTAACCTCTCTCTCCTCCCCCCTATTTGTCTTTACCTTACTGTCTTTCTCAATTTTCATATTTTCTTCTTACTTTCCATTCTGGTGTCTCTCTGCCTTCCCCCACTCGGTCTATCCTGCTCTTTCTATATTTGTTTCTCTCTATCTTGTTGCGTTTCCTCTTCTCCCTTCCCCTGTCTCGTTCTCAGGTGGCTCATGATGTGGACGGCTCAGGTAACTACCTCCTGTTGACTCACCGTCACGTGGCTCACCTCCACCCCTTCTCCTCCTATCTGTGTCGCCGGCCGCGCCCCAACCCCCCCTCCTGGGTGCTCTACCACGAATTTACCATCTCCCACGACAACTGTGTCCGCACCGCCTCCGAAGTGCATCCCCACATGTGAGTAACCCCACATTTTTTTGGTGAACTTTTGTTGTAGATAGTAAGTATGTAATGTACACAGTAACCCTGAACATCTTTAGGCCATCTACATAATGGCGACTTTGCTTCCTTTTGGAATACTAGTTCTTTGATTTGACAGTTCAGTAAACTGTACTATCTGTCAGAAGATAGTGGGTGCATTCCAGGTCGTCATGCTGCACAGATGATCAGATCGCACAACAACAAGCATTAAACTTCTCCGGAACCATGTTAATATGGTATAGAAGTCTTCTGACGTGCATATGTCATTACATTGAGGTAAACTAGGCATTTAAGTGCATTACTTTTATGGAACCTTTTCCCCTGACTGTTTCCTGTGGGA
Source organism: Coregonus clupeaformis (assembly GCF_020615455.1). Classification (NCBI taxonomy): domain Eukaryota; kingdom Metazoa; phylum Chordata; class Actinopteri; order Salmoniformes; family Salmonidae; genus Coregonus; species Coregonus clupeaformis. The sequence goes on along the minus strand of NC_059206.1, from coordinate 38,948,222 downwards.
AGGTTGGTGGAGCTGGCCCCTCAGTACTACCTGGGCAACCTGCCATCCAGCGAGGGACGGGACCAGCTGATGGAGCTGAGACAGAGTCTGCTGCCCACAGAGGAGGAACAGGAGAGGGGGCCGGAGGGGACTTACGACACACGTCACATTGAGGAACACTTAGACAGGACCGCAGATCCATGTAATCAGGACAGCACTGAGCTGTGTGTCATACAGTGACGGGAACGGAGTTGGTGACCAAAAGCATAACCAAGGGAGGTGAACCTGAGAGGGAGGACATGGATGCACTATGCACTTTCAAAGTGCTACAAGGAACACACTACAGAACTGTGCTGTACTGTTGCATGGACAGCTGATGAGGGAGAGAACGTACAGTACACTATCCAGCCATACACAGCTATATGGAAGCAGTTGTTTACATCGGAGTGAATAGGGCCCCACCTACAGGTGTTAGTGAAATATTTCTCAAATGAGATTAAATGCATTTTTGGCACATTAAAATGTTTGAGACTGAACCTGCAGAGTTCCTATAAAAAACGGAATACTGGTACGCAAAGTAATATACAGTGTATTCGGAAAGGTTTCAGACCACTTGACTTTTTCCAAATATTGTTATGTTACAGCCTTATTCTAAAATGGATGAAATTGTTTTTTTCTCTCATCAATCTACACACAATACCCCATAATGACAAAGCAAAAACAGGTTTTTAATTTATTTTGCAAATCTATTAAAAATAGAAATTTGAACTCACATTTACATAAGTATTCAGACCCTTTACTCAGTACTTTGTTGAAACACCTTTGGCAGCGATTACAGCCTCGAGTCTTCTTGGGTATGACGCTACAAGCTTGGCACACCTGTATTTGGGGAGTTTCTCCCATTCTTCTCTGCAGATCCTTTCAAGCTCTGTTAAGTTGGATGGGGAGCGTCGCTGCACAGCTGTTTTCAGGTCTCTCCAGAGATGTTAGATCGGGTTCAAGTCTGGGCTCTGGCTGGGCCACTCAAGTACATTCAGAGACTTGTCCCGAAGCCACTCCTGCGTTGTCTTGGCTGTGTGCTTAGGGTCGTTGTCCTGTTGGAAGGTGAACCTTCACCCCAGTCTGCAGTCCTGAGCGCTCTGGAGCAGGTTTTCATCAAGGATCTCTCTGTACTTTGCTCCGTTCATCTTTCCCTCGATCCTGACTAGTCTCCCAGTCCCTGCCGCTGAAAAATATCCCCACAGCATGATGCTGCCACCACCATGCTTCACTGTAGGGATGGTGCCAGGTTTCCTCCAGACGTGACCCTTGGCATTCAGGCCAAAGAGTTCAATCTTGGTTTCATCAGATCAGATAATCTTGTTTCTTATGGTCTAAGAGTCCTTTAGGTGCCTTTTGGCCAACTCCAAGTGGGCTGTCATGTGCCTTTTACTGAGGAGTGGCTTCCTTCTGGCCACTCTACCATAAAGTCTTGATTGGTGGAGTGCTGCAGAGATGGTTGTCCTTCTGGAAGGTTTTCCCATCTCCACAGAGGAACTCTGGAGCTCTGTCAGAGTGACCATCGGGTTCTTGGTCACCTCCGTGACCAAGGCCCTTCTCCCCCAATTGCTCAGGCGACCAGCTCTAGGAAGAATCTTGGTCGTTCCAAACTTCTTCCATTTAAGAATAATGGAGGCCACTGTGTTCTTGGGGACCTTCAATGCTGCAGACATTTTTTGGTACCCTTCCCCAGATCTGTGCCTCGACACAATCCTGTCTCGGAGATCTATGGACAATTCCTTCGACCTCATGGTTTAGTTTTTGCTCTGACATGCACTGTCAACTGTGGGACCTTATATAGACAGGTGTGTGCCTTTCCAAATCATGTCCAATCAATTGAATTTACCACAGGTGGACTCCAATCAAGTTGTAGAAAAATCTCAAGGATGATCAATGGAAACAGGATGCACCTGAGCTCAATTTCGAGGCTCATAGCAAAGGGTCTGAATACTTATGTAAATAAGGTATTTCTGTTTGATATTTTTTATAAATTAGGAAACATTTCTAAAAACCTGTTTTCATTTTGTCATTATAGGGCATTGTGTGTAGATTGATGAGGAAAAAATGTAATTTAATCAATTTTAGAATAAGGCTGTAATACTTTCCGAATGCACTGTACATTGAGAATTATATATTGTCAGAAAAGTTGACTATTCTACGAGGGTACCTGATACTTCAAGTGGACATGCATCCTTTCAATGATGACAGGTGAGGTATGGCATTGATGCTATCACTTCCAGGGAATATGTGTTTTTTTGTTTGTTGTGGCACCAGCACCTATCTCTTCAGTGGAAACGTTTGTTTGACCTTTGATCCCTTTGTAGAAGTGCCCAATCACAGAAGCTTGATGTGGACTGGACATGTGATTCTCAGGGCTCAGTTGGGTTTACAAAGGGTGATCTACCATTGTACAGAGCTTCCATGTTGAGGGATTTAGAAACCAGTTTTTGCTACCGTTGTTCTTTGTATTCTATTGGGTTTAGTGTTTGTATCTGGACCCCTCTTCCCACAATCCAATGTGTTTAAATAATCAAATATTTGTGTGTGTAAAACAAGGGTTTCAGGTCAGCCTCCCCCTATTTAAAACAACTTTTAAATATATGATATTGAACATCAAAATAAAAGGTTTATTTGTTGAATTTCTGCTTGAAATAGTTAACTACTTTATTTGAAAGGATTCCGCCGGCCTTTCCTCGACACCATCCTGTCAAAGATGGAGCGTTTGTGCTTCTCCTCGGGTTGAGCGGTAGAGGGAAGACTCAAGTGTAGATGAGACAGCTTTTGTCACTATGCAGGGTGCTAGAGTAAGTCGCTCTGGATAAGAGCATCTGCTAAATGATGTAAATGTAAATGTAGAGAAAGGTGCAAATGAGTCTCTGAATCTTACCTGGCCACTGCCAGCCCTGTGCTTTGTCTCCTTCTTTGGCTGAGCCACTGGCTCATCCTTCACCTCCATCACTTTCCTTTCTCATCCTTCACGTCCTGAATGATACAAAAAGGTGTATTTTTCACTTGCACTATTTCCCAATTTTTGGTTAAATTGTTTTGAATTATTATCACAAATGTTATAGGCTAATCATTTCCAGTAGAGATGATCAATGTTTTGTTACATAGGATTGTGCATGTTTTAATTACTAAATTAATTAGCCAATGTAAAACGTCTATAAATTGCAGAAAGTTCTTCTAATTTTAGGCCATCTACACACATTTGAAAACTGCAGAGCGCATCACAGAAATACAACAAAAATATGGATAAACTAGATGGTCTGTCGTCCGACCTTGACGTCATAATGGACAATGTGTCATGTTTTGCGGCCTAATCTCTTGTGGACAGATTATCTACGTAAACATAACTGGTACCGTAGAATCTGTCTGGACTGAACGGGATGCATAGGATAACGAGCTGTGTAGGATAAAGGGATGCGTAGTATAACGATGTTTGGGTTTTTCATCACTGGTTGTCTGGTTATTTGGACAAATCACACAAATCCGCAGGTGATGCAAAATGCAATTACACAATACTTTAGTTCTGGGTTAACTAAGATTATTTGCAGAAAAAATACTGTTTGCTGGTATCACAAGATTTTTTTGCGCTGGATCATTAAATATTAGTCCTGTTATATTATTTAGTTATTATTTTCAAGTGAAAACTGTGAGATTTTTTTTATTGCACAACAATTTCACAATGCTTAGGATAGTTTAATAAAAGTAGACATTTTATTTTAGGTACAACACAATATGCATTATTTACAGCTGTTTAATGACCTACCATACAATGTCCTATGGTTGTTCAATGGCTTATAAACGCCTCATGAGCATAACCTGTTTAGGGCCCCATCCCTCTGCTTTATAGAGTGGCAGGGCTGCCATTTGGTTAAAAACAAATCAAGGACTGTGGCTTTATAAGCCACCTAAGCCAATCTGACACCTGATCAATATTAAATAGCCTAAAGTTAGGCTAAGTTACCGGGTCACAGAGCATGATACAATATCAACATTGTCTTTGCATTAGGCATGACAGTAAATCAAACAATGTGAAATTAAACTAATTAAATGTAGGCTAATCCTTATGACTCACCAAACTGTCATTAATTAAATATTGTAGTGACCTTAACCCAACACCTAGCAACCTCGCCAAGAGGATCTGACCTATTGGTGTAACGGTAAGGTGTTGGCTTGACATTTGCTGGACCCAAGTTCAAGTCCCGGTTGGGGCTACCCCCCGAATTTGCTACATTGGTGTCAGAAGTGGGATGGTACCCGTGAGGCCATTGGAGATGCAAGTACACGTGAGGGACTTGGTATAGAGAAGCGTGGGGGGGAACTCTCCCGAAGGAAGAGGGTAATGTAGGTTGCTGGACACATGTTCAAGTCACGGTCGGGACTACCTCCCATTTGCTATAATATTACTTAAAACATTTGCTTACCTTCATACGTTTTGTGTCGGATTGCTCGTCCAACATGCCAAGGTGAGATACAGTGCCTTTGGAAAGTATTCAGACCCCTTGACCTTTTCCACATTTTGTTATGTTACAGCCTTATTCTAAAATGGATAACATTTTAAAAATCCTCAGCAATCTACACACAATACCCCATAATGACAAAGTTAAAACAGCTTTTTTGAAATTTTCGCAAATGTATTAAAAATACAACCGAAATACCTTATTTACATAAGTATTCTGTATTCAGACCCTTTGCTATGAGACTTGAAATTGAGCTCAGGTGCATCCTGTTTCCATTGATCATCCTTGAGATGTTTCTATAACTTGATTGGAGTCCACCTGTGGTAAATTCTATTAATTGGACATGATTTGGAAAGGCACACACCTGTCTATATAAGGTCCCACAGTTGACAGTGCATGTCAGAGCAAAAACCAAGCCATGAGGTCAAAAGAATTGTCCATAGAGCTCTGAGACAGGATTGTGTCGAGGCACAGATCTGGGGAAGGGAACCAAAAAATTTCTGCAGCATTGAAGGTCCCCAAGAACACAGTGGCCTCCATTATTCTTAAATGGAAGAAGTTTGGAACCACCAAGACTCTGCCTAGAGCTGGCCGCCCAGCCAAACTGAGCAATCGGGGGAGAAGGGCCTTGGTCAGGGAGGTGACCAAGAACCCGATGGTCACTCTGACAGAGCTTCCAGAAGGACAACCATCTCTGCAGCACTCCACCAATCAGGCCTTTATGGTAGAGTGGCCAGACGGAAGCCCCTCCTCAGTAAAAGGCAGCCCGCTTGGAGTTTGTCAAAAGGCACTTAAAGACTCTCAGACCATGAGAAACAAGATTCTCTGGTCTGATGAAACCAAGATTTAACTCTTTGGCCTTAATGCCAAGCGTCACGTCTGGAGTAAACCTGGCACCATCCCTACGGTGAAGCATGGTGGTGGGAACATCATGCTATAGGGATGTTTTTCAGTGGCAGGGACTGGGAGACTAATCCGGATCGAGGCAAAGATGAACGGAGCAAAGTACAGAGAGATCCTTAATGAAAACCTGCTGTAGCGCGCTCAGGACCTCAGACCTGGGCGAAGGTTCACCTTCCAACAGGACAACGACACTAAGCACACATCCAAGACGACGCAGGAGTGGCTTCGGGACAAGTCTCTGAATGTCCTTGAGTGGCCCAGCCAGAGCCCGGACTTGAACCCGATCGAACATCTCTGGAGAGACCTGAAAACAGCTGTGCAGCGACGCTCCTCATTAAACCTGACAGAGCTTGAGAATCTGCAGAGAAGAATTTGAGAAACTCCCCAAATACAGGTCTGCCAAGCTTGTAGCGTCATACCCAAGAAGACTCGATGCTGTAATCACTGCCAAAGTACTGAGTAAATGGTATGAATACTTATGTAAATGTAATATTGAAGTCTATTTGTAATATATCTAGGTCAAATAGGGGAGAGGCGTTGTGCTGTGAGGTGTTGCTTTATCTGTTTTTTTAAGCTAGGTTTGCTGTTCATTTGAGCAATATGAGATGGGAGTTCCATGCAATAATGGCTCTATATAAAATACTGTACGCTTTCTTGAATTTGTTCTGGATTTGGTGACTATGAAAAGACCCCTGGGGGCATGTCTGGTGGTGTAATTGTGTGTGTCAGAGCTGTGCGTAAATTGACTTCGCAAACAATTTAGAATTTTCAACACATGAATGGTTCTTAATAAAAGAAGAAGTGATTCAGTCAGTCATGCAGCCAGCAAAACATATTTTTATTACAGACAGACCTCTCCCCATCTTTACAACCATTGAATCTATATGTTTTGACCATGACAGTTTACAATCTAAGGTAACAATGAGTAGACTCATATCTTGGAACAGCACCTTCAATGGGAAGTATTGAACAAGTATTGAGAACCTTTGATGTTGGATGTGTTGAACACACATGGCCCTACTCATAATTCACTCACAGAACCCACATCCCCACACACATTTAGGGCTAGATTCAATCCGTATCGCTGAAGTTCAGCACTCTGGCTGAACATTGCCTTTACATTTATATCGTGCTGTAGCACAGCTCTTCAGCGCTGTGGATTGAATCCAGCCCTTAGTTTCACTTCCCTTTACTTGGCATAATGCTTTTTTGCTGAAAAACACGTCAAAAATATTGGTTGAATAAAATACATTGTACATCAGGGATAGGCAGTTAGATTTAGCCGCGGGCCGATTTTTGTCGGAGCAGGTTGTTGGGGGGCCGGAACATAATTATACTAATTGGTACACTGCAAATTGGACACAACTACAGCCCAAAATAGATTGTTATTTTCAATTCAATCATTTCATTGAACCACGATCACATACACTATATATACAAAAGTATGTGGA